>NW_025390430.1:8203-9637 GCF_016433145.1 Gracilinanus agilis | reverse complement strand
GCTATAAATATTTTCATACAAGTCTGTTTATTTATGATCTCTTTGGGCTACAAACCCAACAATGGTATGGCTGAGTCAAAGGGCAGGCAGTCTTTTATAGCCCTTTGAGCATAGTTCCAAATTGCCAGCCAGAATGGTTGGATCAGTTCACAACTCCACCAGCAATGCATTAATGTCCCAATTTTGCCACATCCCCTCCAACATTCATTACTCTCCCCTTCTTTCATTTTAGCCAATCTGCTAGGTGTGAGGTGATACCTCAGAGTTGTTTTGATTTGCATTTCTCTAATTATTAGAGATTTAGAACACTTTCTCATGTGCTTATTGATACTTTTGATTTCTTTACCTGAAAATTGCCTATTCATGTCTCTTGCCCATTTTTCAAATGGGGAATGGCTTGGTTTTTTATACAACTGATTTAACTCCTTATATATTTGAGTAATTAGACCACTGTCAGAGTTTTTTGTTATAAAGATTTTTTTCCCAATTTGTTGTTTTCCTTCTGATTTTGACTACATTGTTTTTGTTTGTACAAAAGCTTTTTATCTTAATATAATCAAAACCATTTAATTTGCATTTTGTAATTTTCTCAAACTCTTGCTTGGTTTTGAAATCTTTCCTTTCCCAGAGATCTGACGGGTATACTATTTTGTGTTCACTTAACTAATTTATAGTTTCCCTCTTTATATTCAAGTCATTCACCAATTCTGAATTTACCTTGGTGTAGGGTGTGAGATGTTGATCTAAACCTAATCTCTCCCATATTGTTTTCCAAATATCCCAGCAATTTTTGTCAAATAGTGGATTCATGTCCCAAAAGTTGGGCTCTTTGGGTTTATAATACACTGTCTTCTTGATCTCATTTACCCCAAGTCTATTCCACTGATCCTCCCTTCTGTCTCTTAGCCAGTACCATATTGTTTTGATGACTGCTACTTTATAGTATAGTTTAATATCTGGTACTGCTAGGCCCCCTTCCTTCACATTTTTTTCATTATTTCCCTTGATATTCTTGACCTTTTGTTATTTCAAATGAAATTTGTTATAGTTTTTCCTAATTCAGTAAAGAAGTTTTTTGGCAATTTGATAGGTATGGCGCTAAATAGGTATATTAATTTGGGTACGATGTTCATTTTTATTATGTTAGCTCATCCTACCCATGAACAATTAATGGCTTTCCAATTGTTGAGATCCAGTTTTATTTGTTTGGAAAGTGTTTTGTAGATGTTTTCATATAATTGCTGTGTTTGTTTTGGTAGATAGATTCCCAAATATTTTATATTGTCTAGAGTGATTTTAAATGGTGTTTCTCTTTCTACCTCTTGCTGCTGTGATGTGCTGGAAATATATAGAAATGCTGATGATTTATGTGCATTTATTTTGTATCCTGCAACTTTGCTAAAGTTGTTGATTATTTCCACCAGCTTCTTAGTT
>NW_025390430.1:767-8104 GCF_016433145.1 Gracilinanus agilis | reverse complement strand
ATTGCATATGATGCTTGTTGATGGTTTTAGGTATATACTGTATATTATTTTTAGGAAAGGTCCTTCTATTCCTATACTTTTCAGTGTTTTCAATAGGAATGGATGCTGTATTTTGTCTAAGGCTTTTTCAGCATCTATTGAGATAATCATGTGATTTTTGTTTGTTAGACTGTTGATATGGTCAATTATGTGGATAGTTTTCCTAATGTTGAACCATCCTTGCATTCCTGTTATAAATCCCACCTGATCATGGTGGATGATCTTTTAATTACTTGCTGGAGTCTCCTTGCTAGTATTCTATTTAAGATTTTTGCATCTATGTTCATTAGGGAGATTGGTCTGTAGTTTTCTTTCTCTGTTTTTGATCTCCCTGGCTTTGGAATCAGTACCATATTTGTGTCATAAAAGGAATTTGGTAGGAGTCCTTCTTTGCTTATCATATCAAATAATTTGTATAGTATTGGGATTAGTTGCTCTTTGAATGTCTGATAGAATTCACTTGTGAATCCGTCAGGCCCTGGCGATTTTTTCTTAGGGAGTTCTTTGATGGCTTGTTCAATTTTTTTTTCTGATATGGGATTATTTAGGTATTCTATTTCTTCTTCTGTTAATCTAGGCAATTTATATTTTTGTAAATATTCATCCATATCTCCTAAGTTGTTATATTTATTGCCATATAATTGGGCAAAATAGTTTTTAATGATTGCCTTAATTTCCCCTTCATTAGAGCTGATGTCTCCTTTTTCATCTTTGATACTGTCAATTTGGTTTTCTTCTTTCCTTTTTTTTATTAGATTGACCAGTGCTTTGTCTATTTTATCTGTTTTTTTTCAAAATACTAGCTTCTAGTCTTATTTATTAATTCAATAGTTCTTTTACTTTTGATTTTATTAATTTCTCCCTTCATTTTTAGTATTTCTAATTTAGTTTTCATCTGGGGGTTTTTAATTTGCTCGCTTTCAACTTTTTTGAGTTGCATGCCCAATTCATTAATCTCTGCCCTCCCAAATTTGTTAATATATGCACTCAAGGATATAAATTTCCCCCTGAGTACTGCCTTGGCTGTATCCCACAGAGTTTGGTAGGATGTCTCATCATTGTCATTCTCTTCAATGAAATTGTTGATTGTTTCTATGATTTCTTCTTTGACTAATTGGTTTTAGAGAATCATATTATTTAATTTCCAATTAGTTTTTGATTCCTGTCCAGGTGCCCTTACTAATTATTATTTTATTGCATTATGATCTGAGAAGGTTACATTTATTATTTCTGCTCGTTTGCATTTGTTTGCAATGTTTCTATGCCCTATTACATGGTCAATCTTTGTGAAGGTACCATGTGCAGCTGAAAAGAAGGTGTATTCCTTTTTGTCCCTATTTATTTTTCTCCACATATCAATTAAATTTAATTTTTCTAGGACTTGATTCACCTCTCCTACCTTTGTCTTATTTATTTTTCGGTTTGATTTATCTATATCTGAAAGAGGAATACTTAGATTTCCCACTAGTATGGTTTTACTATCTATTTCCTTCTTGAGCTCTGCCAGTTTCTCTTTTATGAATTTGGATGCTATGCCACTTGGTGCGCACATATTGAGCAGTGTTATTTCCTCATCGTTTATACTGCCTTTAATCAGGATGTAATGAACATCCCTGTCTTTTTTAATCATATCTATTTGGCTTTGTCAGAAATCATAATAGCCACTCCTGCCTTCTTTTTCTCATTGACGCCCAAAAGATTTTGCTTAAGCCCTTAACCTTAAACTTGTGTATGTCCACCTGTCTCATGTGTGTTTCTTGTAGACAACATATGGTAGGATTTTGGTTTCTAATCCACTCTGCTATTTGCTTCCGTTTTATGAGCAAGTTCCTCCCATTCACATTCAGAGTTATAATTATCAGATGTGCATTCGCTGACATTTTTGTATCCTCCCCTAGTCCTTCCTCTTCTTCTTACACTATTTCCTTTTAAACCAGTGGTTTGCTTTAAGCCAGTATCCCTTATCCCCTCCCTTGATTAACTTCCCTTTCTACCCCCTCCCTTATTATTGAATTTCTTCCCCCTTCTCCTCCCCTCCCTTTTTTGACCTCCCCACTCCCCTGTTTTCCTTGGTTTATCCCTTCTGACTTTCTCAGTAGGGTTAGATATAGTTTTATATCCCAATATAATATAGCTACTCTTCCCTCTCCGGGTTGATTACACTGAGAGTAAGGTTTAAATATTACCTCTTAATGCTCTCTTCCTCTCCTTCTTATAATAGTATTTGTCCCCTCCCCTTCCCATGCCCTCTTTGTGAGTAATAGAATATCCTATTTTTCTTATTCACTCAAGTTTCTCTAGGTGTCCCCTACTATTCACCCCCCTCTTTCCCACCCCCCATATCATATTAGACCATTTAGTATTCCACCCTCTCCCTATGAATTATTCTTCTGATTACTATAATAGTGAATACTATAATAGTGAATACAGTTTACTACAGAGAATTATACATAGCATTTCTCCACATAGGAATACAGATAATTAGATCTTATTGAAGCCCTTAAAGAGGAAAATTTAAAAATTATGAGTTTTTTTTTCTTTTTTTCCCCTCTGTTTCTTATTTACCTTTTCATGTTTCTTTTGATTTTTGTGGTTGGATATCAAACTTTCCATTTAGTCTTGGTCTTTTCTGGGCAAATACTTGGAAATCTTCAATTTTTTGAATGCCCATACTTTCCCCTGGAAGTATATGGTTAGTTTTGATGGGTTGTTGATCTGTGGTTGTAGGCCCAGTTCTCTTGCCTTTCTGAATATCATATTCCAAGTCTTACGATCTTTTAGCATAGAGGCTGCCAGATCCTGTGTGATCCTGATTGGTGCTCCTTGATTTTTGAATTGTCTATTTCTGGCTTCTTGTAAGGTTTTTTTCTTTTACTTGGAAGCTCTTGAATTTGGCTATTATATTCCTGGGCATTGTCTTTTCTGGGTCTAGTGTAGAGGGTGATCTATGGATCCTTTCAATGTCTATATTGCCATCTTGTTGTAGAACTTCAGGGCAATTTTGCTGAATAATTTCCTTTAGTATGGAGTCCTAATTTCTGCTTTTTCAGGAAGACCAATGATTCTCAAATTGTCTCTTCTAGCCCTGTTTTCTTGGTCTGTCAGTTTCTCATGGAGATATTTCATGTTTCCTTCTATTTTTTTCAGTCTTTTGACTTTGTTTTATTTGTTCTTGCTGTCTTGAGAGATCATTAGCCTCTAATTGTTCAATTCTAGCCTTTAGGGACTGGTTTTCGGTTATAATCTTTTGGTTTTCCTTTTCAATCTGGTCATTTCTGGTCTTCAGTTGACTTGCCTCACTTTCCAATTGTGAAATTCTGCCTTTTAAACTGTTATTTTCTTGCCAGATCTCTTCCATCTTTCTCATCATCTCAGATTTGAACTCTTCAATAGCTTGTGACCAGTTTTCATTATTTTGGGAAGGTTTGGATGCAATTATTTGTTTGTTCTCCTCTGCTGTTTGCTCTGCTGTCTGGACTTTCTCTGTGTAAAAGTTGTCCAGTGTTACAGATTTCTTCTTGATGATCTTTTTCTTTTGGGGTTCTTGAGAATAGCTTGCCATTGTTAGTCCTGCACCCTCTCAGGTTTTTCCTCACACCCAGAGTCTGTTTGTGCTCTCTAGGCTCCTGAAGTCTCAGATCTTTTTGTTCTCACGGTCAAGCCTCCTGGTGGCCTCTTTGTTTGTTCCCCTGTCTGAGGCTCCTTTAATAGTTTCAGGGCTCTGTTTCCACAGCCGTGCACCCCTCTGCACTGGGTCCTCACTCAAGGTCCACTCCTGTGCTCAGGATCTGAGTCCGCTCCTGCGCTCAGGATCTGTGGACTCAATAGCCTGAGCTTGAGCCTGTGCTCAGGGTCTGAGTTCAAAGTCCGTGAGCGTTCTTTAGCCTCTTGGGGTCTTAAGTCTTGCTGCTCTCTGGAACAGGCCCTGGTGACCCCAGGTAGTTGCCAAAGACTTAATGGGTGCCCCAAGCTTGATCTAGCTCTTGTGCGCTGGCTTTGGCACTGTAGGTGGTGTGGGGTGGGGGAGGGGGTTGCTCAACTTGCGTTTTAGTGAGAGCTATTCACCCCCTTATAGCATGGAAATGCCCCAATTCCACGTACCTTCAATGCTGCGCCCTGTTGTGGAGTCCCTTTGTTCCTCTGGATTTGTTTTTATGTCTTTTTGAGGAGTCCCATATGTTTTGTTTAGGAGAGGTTATGCAGCTGCTTTTTACTCAGCCGCCATCTTAACCAGGAAGTCTTCTCCATGGGATAATTTAAGGGAAGAGGAGTATTACATCTTGCAGGACACTGATTAATACGCAATCAAACCTTAAGTGTTATCCAAAGGCACAGGGCTTCAGTTGGGCATAGATAACTGTACAATTCTAACAACAGATTCATTACCTGACTGGTAGTCCTGGGATACTGTTATCATCTGGAGTTTGGGATTAGCAGATTCAACATATTCAGACAACATATACTGCTGTGGGTGATCCTTTTGGGTTCACTATCATATCTTAAGTGTCCAAGGTAGGATTCAACATTAACAATTAACCCTGCTCCAAATCAACATTACAACCTTCATATAACATCCTGATGAATGATAGTTATCTTTGCTGATCTTCTTGTTGATTATAAATCAGGAAACAGAGATCAATGGAACAGAATTTTATCAGTCTGATAGCTAAAGATGGTTGTTGAGCAAAGAAAGTATAATCTATTGCCTAAACCCTATCCACCCTGTAATGCAGGATTGCTGCAAGAATCTCTTGCACTTGCAAATCCACCTGAGGCAATCCTGGCAGTTGGAGGGAATAGAATGTTGACCCAGCCAGAGTTCTGGTCTTATGGCAAAACCATTGGAGCCTGGGATTATAAATATCCCTGAAGTACCAACTGAAGGGCTTTTGGCCTTTTGGCTTTTGGCTTTTGGGCTTTTGCCTTTGACTGATTTCCCTTGACTTCTCCCTTGACATCCTGCTATCCTCTGTATCTCCCCATTGGGCCCTGGGAGGAGGGAATTTTGTGGGGAGGAGAACATGGGATTAGTTTCCTTAGGCAGGCAGGGACAATCTTAGACCAAGCCATCACCTCATTGATTAATCTGCTAAACCCCTCTACATCAGGGCAGTGAGATTTATCCCTGGTTGAGGGGCCAGTTCCGTCAGCCTGATCTCCATCTTCTGTGGCCCTTCCCCACACTGGCTTCACCCTTAGCAGCAGTCCCAGACCTTAACCCCTTTTCCCTCAGCTTACCCTTGGCTCTAATAAACCCCTTTGGCTTTTATTCAAAGAGCTTCTGGTGATTCATTATACCAACAACTAGGGCAAAGGCTGAAGAGACAAGGATAACTTTCCTTTATTTCCTGAGGGCTAAACCAGGCATTCATCTTGGTCAGGAAGTGAACCAGCTTTCACTTCCTGGGGCTTAAAGTTTTTCTCCAGAAGAGAGGAACCTTTTACTCCTCCCCTCAAGGGAGCCTAGTAGCAACAAGGGAGGCTGAGTAAAACCTTTCAGCCAGACCCACATAATCTCTGGCTGACCCTAATAATCCTATACTAAAAAGATAGCCTCTCTGCCTCAAAGACTCAACTGATACCACCCAAGGGCCTCAAATACAAGCCTCTTCATTTAGCAGGATCATATTCCCTTTTTTACATCCCTCACCCAAATATCTCCAACTGAGACCCAGAGGTGTTCAAATCTGTTCCTTTTATACCCAAGCCTAACTGCCTTGACTCATGCCAGGTTCATGCCAACCTTAGCCCATTCTGGAGTCTAAGCAGGTAACTATCACTCTTGACTCAATATGGCTGCCATATATTTTCTTACACTAGTCAAAAGTGAATAAGAATAGAAGAGTAAAAGTGAGGTCATCAGATAGAGACTATACAGAAATTTTAATCTCATAAAATATTAAAGTAATAGTTTTAATATACTTTTTCATGATATTGAGTTAAAAGAAAATAGTAATAAAGAAATGGAGGGCAGTATAATTAGTTAACAATGTACTATCTTGGAAAATAATGGACTTTTTCTTATTAAAGGTATCCAATGACCACTTGTCAACAATATTATAAAAGGGAATTATTTCCTGATAGGTTTTGGACTATCTAATCACTGAATCCTCTTACAATTCTAAGATTTTGAGATACTGTGATTCTGTAGAGAAGTACTAGGGTTGCTCTATTTACCAAGAAAGAAAATCCATAATTTTCTGGTAACATATAAGGGCAGTTATGTAAGCTTACCTCAGTGAATGACAAGATACAGAAGGGTCATACATCTGAGACAGCTTGTTAATGAAATTTTTGACTCCTTGTCATTTATTTTATTCAGAAGTAGCCAGATATTATAATATAAATGAACTAATCATTTATATTTTGTAATTTATCATGCTAGCACATTGAAATTAAGGATAATTTTATTAGATTATAAGCTCCTTTCTTCTATTTTTAGGTTGATAATTCTATTTTTATTTTAATTTTTTAAAATTTTATTACAGATTACATGTTGGTGCAATGTTCAACAATCATTTTCTCATATTTTGCAATCCATTTTCTTTCTTTCCCTCCCAAATCTGCTCCTACCCAAAGATGGTAGGCAATATGCTATATGTTGCACATTGGTACTTATGTTGTGGGTGAACTTTAAGGTCTAGACAGGTTGCCCTTGTGCAGAATGACAGACTCTAATAGCTAGCTTAAAAATAAAAGAGATTGATTAATTTGAAAGTAAGTCAAATGGTTGTCAAATTGGATGGCTGGGGGAGGCAGAGCAAAAGGAATGCTGCCTCCTAGAAGAGATGTCTTCTGGGCTTTTTATACCCTTTTGACAACAGGGCCTTCATGACTAGAGATGATTGCATGTTACTGGGTCTCTGGAACCCAAGATGGATCATGTGCTTATGTCCTATGCCTCAAAGTCAAAAGGAAGTGAACTGTTCAATTTAGAGGATAATCAGATATCTGGGATATAAAATAGATGCTTGTCAGGAGTAAGCTGGGAGGTTTCTATCTATAGTCATCAAGAATGAGGGGAGAGGTCAAAGGGGATATTCTTAGCTCAAAGTCACCTTCCCTAGCACTGTAGTAATTCAAGGAAAAATTAGTCTTTTATCTGCTTTCTGACTGAGACACAGTTAAGTCATTCACAAACGATCATCATACTTTATTGCTTTTACTGTGAACAAAGTTCTCCTAGTTCTGCTTACTTCGCTTTGCATTTTATGTAAGTCTTTTCAAGTTTTGTGTTTACTTTGTGTATTTGTGTGTGTGTGTGTGTGTGTGTGTGTGTGTGTGTGTGTGTGTGTGTG
>NW_025390430.1:0-757 GCF_016433145.1 Gracilinanus agilis | reverse complement strand
GTGTGTGTGTGTGTGTGTGTGTGTGTGTGTGTGTGTGTGTGTGTGTGATCATTTGGTGTTTCTTATGGCACAATGTAGTAGGATATTTGGTAATTAGGTAATTAATTAAGAGGATATTAAGAATAGTTACATAGTCTAAATTATGGATAATTGCATGAGGAAGATGTAAGTTAAGGCTTCTTTAAATGGAATCTCAGAGATGGATTGTAGGTAAGAGATTTTTTTTCCCAGAATGCTTTGAGTTACAGTTATCTAACTGTTTTTTTGGACACTCTGGGTTTGGTTCCTGTGCGGATAGGAGATCCAGAGAGAAGCTTGGCTAGAGTGGGAAATTTCTCAACTGCTTCCTACATGAAATTTCATCCAGCAGACCAAATCAGGGAAGGAGATCACTGGGTGAATTGTTTCGAGCCCAGTTGGTTTGTTGTAACTGTGTGGGAAGATCTTGGAGGTTTTGAACTATTTTCTAACTATACAGTGAAGAAGAAAAACGTAACTTACTCTTTTTTTGTATAAGAAAAAAATTTAGATAGGATAGGTAGATTAGTGTTTTGGGGGAAATAGAATAGCATAGGAAGAGAGTGTAGCCCCAATTTTATTGGGGATTGAAGAGACTCTTGTGAGTCAGATTGTTGGGTGGTTAGATAAGATTTATTAGCTTAGGTTAAATATATTTTAATAATTCTTATCTACTTGTTTCCTTTTCCTATTCCTTCCCTTCATCCTTTTTTTCACTACATATATATATATATATATA
>NW_025390429.1:0-3194 GCF_016433145.1 Gracilinanus agilis | reverse complement strand
AAAACAAAATTAAATGAAAACAAAGAAAAAAAGAAAATGAAGGGTACGAAGGTCTTCCTTGATGCTTTCCTTAAGCATGGAATTGAGTGATAACACCAACAAAAGTGTAAAGGCAGTCTTGGTTTCTAAATAACATTCACGGGGGCAGCTGGGTAGCTCAGTGGAGTGAGAGCCAGGCCTAGAGATAGGAGGTCCTAGGTTCAAACCCGGCCTCAGCCACTTCCCAGCTGTGTGACCCTGGGCAAGTCACTTGACCCCCATTGCCCACCCTTACCACTCTTCCACCTATGAGACAATACACCGAAGTTAAGGGTCTAAAAAAAAAAAATAAAAAAATAACATTCAGGGGGCAGCTAAGTGGCTCAGTGAATGGAAAGCTAGGCCTAGAGATGGAAAGTCCTGGGTTCCAATTTGGTCTCAGATACTGTTGGCTGTGTGACCCTGGGCCAGTCTCTTTACCCCCATTGCCTAGCCTGACAAACTTGTGTCCACTTGGTACCCCCATTGAGCCTGGGGTCCAGGAGTGCTGTTCCAAGATCACAGAGTGGAGAGTAAAGGCTGGCTCTCTGGCGAGTCATCACAGAGAGAAGCGGCTCCACCCCAGTCTTCGTCTCTCCTTCAGTATCAGCCTGTGGACATGGAGCCAATTCCTGGCCACGTCCCAAACATTCGCCACCCTCATCTGCTGAGCTTGTAGAAAGGAGGAAGTCATGGTGGTGGCAGAGGCACCTTCCTGTCCTCCGGCTCTGGCTACTTCTTTGGCCACCAGCTCATGAAAATGTTGGCCAACACTGGAGGCTGCTGATTCCAAAGAGCAAGTGATGGGGAAAGAGATGGGAGTCAAGCCTACCCTCTCCCTTCCAAGAACACTGGGCACATTAAGATGGGCATGAAGGGGCAGGATGACAGCTCAGGCCCAGAGGGAAGAGGTTCAAATCTGGCCTCAGATCTTTCCTGGCTACGTGACCCTNGAGGAAAGAGTTGGGAGTCAAGCCTACCCTCTCCCTTCCAAGAACACTGGGCACATTAAGATGGGCATGAAGGGGCAGGATGACAGCTCAGGCCCAGAGAGAAGAGGTTCAAATCTGGCCTCAGATCTTTCCTGGCTACGTGACCCTGAGCCATTACCTAGCCCTGACTGCTGGTCTGCCTTGGGTCTGCCAAAGCAGAAAAGGTAGAAGGCCTGGATTTAGAAAAATGAAAAAGGAAAAAGCTGAGACACCTGAAAGATGGAGGATGTCTGAAGGGCCACAGGGAAGATTTAGGTTTAAAATACTGGTTCTTGGAGGAATTCCAGATTCAGAACCAAAGTACATTATTTGTCTGGAGAGCTCCGGGACGAGTATGCTATGTGAGGCCCCAGGAGCAGGGGCAGGGGTTCACAGAGCTTTTGCCCAGTGACACCACTTATGGTTAGGGCTGTCTCCAATGGACAGCGCAGAAAGGAAATGAAGACCACTTGGTACAGGGAGCTGGAGGCACAGGGCCAGGCCTGTGCGCAGGAAGAATCATCTTGAATTCAAACCTGGCCTCAGACACTTCCTAGCTGTATGGCCCTGGGCGAGTCACTTTGCCCTGCTGGCCTCAGTTTCCTCGTCTAGAAGATGAGCTAGAGAAGGAAATGGCAAACTCTAACGGTATCTCTGACAAGAAAACCCCAAAAGGAGTCACAAAGAACTGGACATGACTGAAGTGACTGAACAACAAATAAAAATGGCTGGAAAAAAGCCAGTGGCCCAAGGCCTGGAGAACGCCTGGCATCTGAGGCACTGTGTGCCCAGCCTTCATCATTGACTTCTCCTGAGAAATCCCAAGGAAGAAGGGAAGAGCTGGAGGTGGGGGAGGGCCAGGAGAGACAGAGGCCCAGACACCACACACTGACAAGGGAAATGGACACCCCACACTGACCACATGTGGCCAGACACTAAGCAGCAGAGCATCCCAGCTGAGGAAGAGAGAGATGCCACGAGGGGTGCAGAGGCAAAGGGCCCTGTTTCTCCTGAGTTAATGACTAAAGGAGAGGAAGAGGTTCTATGTCCAGAGGAGGCAGCTTTCAGGATGTCTTGGGCCAATCGAAGGCCTCCGCGGTCCCTGCTCACCCAATATGGGCAGACGTCCAGTCTGTTGGTGCCTCAGGATGACAGCTGGGCCAGGTCGCAGGATGCTCTGGAGCTTCCTCCCTGGGGTCTGGAGTCTCCTGCAAAATGCCTGTATTTTTGAGGAAATTCCGTGGTTCCTGCTGTCCATGAGACCTCTGGCCATACTCACTGGGAAACAGAGGGGTCCTCGGTTCCCTGGACTTTGGAGAAGCGCCGGTCCCGGTACTATTTCCTATCTCAGGCACTGGGGGGAGCTGGGCCTTCAAGTCTCTCCTACACAGATCCAGAGAGTGGCTGGCACGTTCAGTGCCAGGAAGCCGAGAAGCGCAATGCCCGGGCAGTGGGCAAGACTAGTCTAGAAGGCCGGGGGAGCAGTTGGGGCTCAGCCCCATCCAGGCCTCTCTGGGACAATGTGTGACCTGTGTAGCTCCAGGCCTCTCCCCAACCACTAACGAGGCTTCCCCAACCCTGCAGAGAAGGCCTCAGCCCTTGGGCTCTGCGCAGGCACACCTCCAATGCACACATGCCCAGCGTGGTTTTCTGGGCCCGGCCTCACCCTCGAGAGGAAACTGGACAAGACGCTGTTGGTTGAGAATGTGCCAGGCCCAGGAGCCCTCTGGCAGGGCGTTCTGGGCAGCGGGTCCCCCCTCAGGGGTGGCACCTGGCCCTTGTCCCTCTATGCCAGAGCAAGGCCCAGAGAAAGGAGGAAGCCCGAGGACAAGAGGGATGAGAGAAGTCAGGCCACCGACTGGCTGAGGGGAGGTGGCAGAGCTCATCCATGCCCGCCAGAGAGACCCGGGCACCAGGGCTGACCCTCGGTCTCAGAACAGCCCTGTATGCTGGCATTTCCTCACTCACCTGTGCGGCTGCCACTTGGAAATGGGTCCTTGGGCACCCAGGGCGCATCCCCTTGCTCCAGATGAGAGATCACCTCCGGCTCAGCACCCACAAAGCCTGCTTGGGGGAAATAGCAAAGGGGGGCAGAGACACCCCCAAATTCAACCCCAGCTCTCCTCTCTTCCAGGAACAGGGAGTGCTGGGCTAGTCTAGAGGACAGTGCAGGAGGCAAAGGAGGTGCTGGCAGGCAACCTAGGA
>NW_025390428.1:0-13362 GCF_016433145.1 Gracilinanus agilis | reverse complement strand
GAATAAGTAGGTGCTGAATGAAAATTTCATTCACTCTCTTGCTCAGAAACACAGTGAAGGGAAGGGGCTTCTAGCTCTGGGAACAGCAGCTCAGACTGTAGCTTCTGAATTTCAGAACTCTGAGGAATTTTGCTGGGGAAAGTGGACCTCATTAGTTGTCCAGAGAGCCCCAAAGAGCCTTATGATTCACTCTTTCCAGCAAGCTCACTTTGGTGCTTCCCATATTAGCTACACACAATGCTTAATGCCCTTAGCTGCTAAGGAACAGCCTCCAATTCCAGCTGTGGAATGGGACCTGATGGTGAATGTCAATATGTAATACTACAGCAATACTCCCTCCCAATCATCCCACCCCACAGCCTATCTTTTTAATACCTCTTGTGCTGGTTTCTCAGTCATTGCAGTTGTGTGGCTTTTTTTTAAATTGTAAATGAAGTTGCTCTGGTGTAATTATGTATTCCTCTTAACTTTCCTTCTGAGGTCTGGGGATCAATCATCAAATAAATGATCTCTGGATACTTCCACCTAAATGTCTCCCCTTCACCTCAAACTCGATATTCCCCAAAATAATTCATTCCCTTTCCCCGCCAACTTGCTAACCTCTTATTTCTGTCAAAAGTGCTACCATTTATCTTCTCTGTAAACCAGGTTCAAATGATGAAGTCAGTTACCCTTTGGCTCTTCTCTTTCTCTCAACACATCCAAAATCTTTCAATTCTAGGTCGCCATTGTCTTTCCTATATGTACTCTCCTCTCAGTCACCACTTATTGCCTCTCACCTAGAATATCACGATAGCTTCCCTCATTCTATCCCTGCGTTCAGGCTCACTACTCTCACATCTAAAGGATGTTGTGAGGCTCAAATGAAATGATACATGTAAAGCACTCTGCAAACTTTAAAGCACTATATCAATGCCAATCCTTGTTGGTTGGTGGTAGTTAGTGGTAGTGACTGTTAGCCTACAGTTCCCAGGCCAACAGGCTGGGAATGATTTCATTCTCTGAGCCTTCTTTACTGAGCTCAAGTAATATTTATAGAACAAATCTGGGGTATGCTCGTAAATATATTTAACAACAGTGCCCTGGGGTTGGGGGGGACAGAAGGGGGAGGTATACACACACTTCTAGGTTTAATCTGCATTATTAATACTTTCTTATAAATGCATTCGTAATTCTAGACAATAAACAAAACAATAAATCAAGCCTTAATTTGTGGATTTCTGAGGTGTAAATGCTCATGCTGAAAATTTATAGATAGTTCTCTCAAGTCCGTTAGAGCTGGCTCCAGCACACCCCTACATAGCTGCCAAAATAATCTACTAATGCACAGATCTAATTATGTATCTCTTCTGCTCAAAAACATTCAGTGACTTCCAGCTGCTTATAAGTCTAATTTTTTAAAAACATTTAACCCTAAACCACTACAGAATTTGACTAGAATCTGTTTTTTTTCCCAGTCAGGTATCATAGGAGTCCCGTCCAGGCACTCCACATTCTGACCACAATGAACTACTAGCTATTCTCTAAACTTACCCTACACCCTCTGATCTCTGTGCATTCACACAGGCTTCCTCTTATGTCTAGAACTCAACCTTATCACCTCCCACCTAGCTTTCTTCAAAGTACAGCTCACATCCTACCTCCTACAGGAGACTTTTCCTTCACATCTCTGCCTGTAGAAATACTTCTCTTCCATCAAAGGCTAGTTCAGTTACTATCCCCTTCATGAGCTGTTTCCTCTTGCCTTCTACTAAAAGTAATTCCTCCTCCCTCCACAAATTTATTATAGTGCTTTGTCTAGACCTCATCACCTCTCATCTAAACTATTATAATAACCTCCTATGCACCTCTCTGCTTCCGCTCTCTCCTCTTCTCTAATCCATCCTGCACACAGCTAGCAAAATAGTCTTCCTAAAGGCACAAGTCTAACTATGTCACTCCCTTGCCCCCAAGTATCCAGCTGCTCTCTTTTGATTCTCCAAAATAAAACAAACCACTCCACTTGACACTTAAAGCCATTCGCAATCGATTCACTCTACCTTTTCCAGACTTATTTTTATATTATTCTTCACACATTCTATGTGCCTGCCAACCTGGCCTACTAGTTCTTACCTTCGATCTCCAATTCTGGACTTTCTCAAAGGTTGCCTACCATGTTTGAACTGCATTCCCTTCATTTTCATGTTCATCTTTAGGAATTCTTAGCTTTGTTCATGGCTTGAAAACAGGTGATGCTTCTTTAAAAAAATGAATTCCTCAAGGTGTTAGTGCGCTCTCTCACTCTCTCTCTCTCTTTCTCTCTCTCTCTCTCTCTCTCTCTCTCTCTCTCTCTCTCTCTCTCTCTCTGTCTCNATCTCTCTCTCTCTCTCTCTCTCTCTCTCTCTCTCTCTCTCTCTCTCTGTCTCTCTCTCTCTCTGTCTGTCTCTCTCTGTCTCTCTCTGTCTCTCTCTCTCTGCTTCTCTCTCTCTGCCTCTCTCTCTCTCTCTCTCTCTCTCTCTCTTTCTCCTCAAATTTTCTTTTCTTTTCAATGTATCTTTGTATCTCAGATCAGAGTCCAAGTCCATCTAATCTAACCCCACCTCCATTTTAAAGAAAAGGAAACCAATGCCTAGGAAAACTAAGGCAATTGCCCTTTGTCACAAAGGCATTAAATGCCCAAGAAAAAATTTGAACCCAGACTTTCAGAGTCAGTGTTTTTTCTACTATAATGCATGGTCTCTCATGTCATATCCCTGAAGATATGAATCTATGTAATTAATTCTATCAATTATAGCAGCAATGACTCATAGATTTACAGTCATAAGGGAACTGAGAGGCTGTCTAATCTTACCCATTATTTTACAGAAGAAAAAGTTGACTCAGAAGTTAAATAATTTGCCCATGATCTCATAGGAGAAGTAAAGCTTGAATTTGAACTCAGGTCCTATTAATCCAAAATCAGTGCTCTTCTAACTATGCCAATGGGAACTATAAAGTTGGAACCATTTTAAAGGGGAATGTAAAGGAGTTTCAAGCTCATGTGGCCATCCAAAAGGACATGCACAAAATGACTTGTGAGCAAAACAGTATGTGAGGTCTTTCTGAACTGAGATCCCTTCTGTTAACCCAATGTCAAATGGTCCCAACTGATCCATATCTTCTCTAGCTTCTTGAACTCTCTTCTTTTCCTAGTACTCATTCTAACTTCCATTTTGAATGCCACTTTGTGCCTTTCACTCATCAGTGTGCCTCTATATGCCTTATTCCTAATAGGAATTTGAACTGCAAATTGGCATTTCTGACACCTTCTTTCCCCTCTTTCCTGGTTTCCCTATCTGAGTGCATTTATCCTCTCCTTGGAAAACTCTCAATCCCAGATTTTGGCAGATGCCAACGACAACTCCACCCCTATAAAAAACACTTTAAAAGGGGATCCTCTGTGGACAACATCTAAATAAAGGCATTGTTCAATAGTCAGTAGTCATGACGCAAGGTCATGGGCTATGTGGGAATTCTTGAAGAAGACTTCACAATAACTACATCAGTACCAGGAGGTCAAGCAGGGAGACAAGAAGCTTGAAGGCCCAGATCAAAAAAACAAGGTTGAACCTATCTTGTTCCTCCATCCCAGTTTCTAGCACCTGCCCTCCAAAGTAAGTTTGTACTTGTATGTACCTATACACACATGTTTTCTCCTCCAATATAATTTAAGTTCCTCCAAGGATACACTTTCACTTATGTCTTTGTATCCCCCAGCACCTACCAGAGTGCAGGGCACATAGTGGATAGGACTTAATAAATGTTTGTTGACTGACTGGTTAATTGAATAAGGTAAAATCAAACTCAAAAGAGAAATAACAAAATGAGTGGGACAAGCAAGGGAAGAACTGAAATTGAAAAAGAAGCAAAAAAGTAAAAAAAAAAACCCTTAGAAATCAAAGCTAAATGAAACTATTTGGAACATGCTTAAAACAAATTTTGTCAAGAGATAGCCCTGCTTCTAGCCAAGGCTAACCCTTTTATTTTTTTCCCCTGAATCCCATTCCCTCTGCTCTCTTTTGAAGATTGTTTCATCAATCATTTCCTCATTGTCTCTGACTTTCTCATCTTCAATCTCTACCTGACAACAAGCCTTTTTCTTACTCCCTTTAAGTACGTGCAGGTCTGTTTATTTTTAAGAACTCTCTTTAGATCCTGCCAACTCCTTGAGAAAGTAAAAATGTCTTCTCTTCTTTGCTTCTAGAAAGGGTAGACTAAACTTGCTGCCTTCCTTAATCACCACCCTTGCAGTCTGGTTCCCCAACTCAAGTGAAACTTAAAAGTGTTCTCTTCCTCCTCAACTTAAAAATGATCCCCAGAGAGAACATGAATCACAAAATGTCAGAAAATAATTATTGGAAAGTGTACTGACATGTAATCTGGAAAAAATTTAAATGTAATAAAAATTTTAAATTATTTCTTCAGAAAAATATTATCCCTGTATTCGAAATTGCTGATATCTTTTCTTATTTTCATCTTTATTGACCTCGCCACAACTTTTTATACTTTTTTTAAACATTTATTATTATTTATTGTTTAGAAAAGTTAACATGGTTACATAATTCATACTCTTACCCTTCACCCCCCGAATTCTGCCCCCATGGCTGATGCGTATTTCCACTGGTTTTAACATGTGTCATTGATCAAGACCTATTTCCAAATTGTTGATTTTGCATTGATGTGGTAGTTTCAGGTCTACATCCCCAAACATGTCCGCCTCAATCCAGGTGTTCAAGCAGTTATTTTTCTTCTGTTTCCACTCCTGTAGTTCTTCCTCTGAATGTGGGTAGTGTTCTTTATCATAAGTTCCTCAGAATTGTCCTGGGTCATTGTATTGCTGCTAGTACAGAAGTCCATTACATTCGATTTTACCACAGTGTATCAGTCTCTGTGTACAATGTTCTTCTGGCTCTGCTCCTTTCACTCTGCATCAATTCCTGGAGGTCTTTCCAGTTCACATGGAACCTCCATGTTTATTATTCCTTTGAGCACAATAGTATTCCATCACCGGCATATACCACAATTTGTTCACCCATTCCCCAATTGAAGCACATAAACTCATTTTCCAGTTTTTTGCCACCACAAAAAGCTCGGCTATAAATATTTTCATACAAGTCTATTTATCTATTATCTCTTTGGGGTACAAACCCAACAATGGTATGGCTGGATCAAAGGGCAGGCATTTTTATAGCCCTTTGAGCATAGTTCCAAATTGCCAGCCAGAATGGTTGGATCAGTTCACAACTCCACCAGCAATGCATTAATGTCCCAGTTTTGCCACATACCCTCCAGCATTCATTACTCTCCCCTTCTTTCATTTTAGCCAATCTGCTAGGTGTGAGGTGATACCTCAGAGTTGTTTTGATTCGCATTTCTCTAATTATTAGAGATTTAGAACACTTTCTCATGTGCTTATTGATACTTTTGATTTCTTTACCTGAAAATTGCCTTTTCATGTCTCTTGCCCATTTATCAATTGGGGAATGGCTTGATTTTTTATATAATTGGTTTAACTCCTTGTATATTTGAGTAATTAGACCCCTGTCAGAGTTTTTTGTTATAAAGATTTTTTCCCAATTTGTTGTTTCCCTTCTGATTTTGGATACATTGTTTTTGTTTGTACAAAAGCTTTTTAGTTTGATGAAACAGCTTTTTATACTTTTGATCTTCACCTCTTCATTGAATATTCTCCTCCCTGAGCTTCTGTGGCATTTTTTCTCTCCCTGATCTGTCTGACCATTTCTCAATCTGCTTTACTTGTTCTTCTTTGTCCTCCCACTTGCTAAATGTGGACACTGACCCAAAGCTCTATCCCTCATCCTTTCTTCTTCTATTGAAGATCCAAGTTTTAGCTCTACACAAGGGTTCCAAAACTATCTAGCCTTTTCTCATCATTCTTCTGAACTATAGCTTCAACTTCTAATTGGCTTCTAGAAATCTTCACCTGAATGTTCCACTGACATCTCAAATTCATCATATCAAAAATTAAATCTAGGGCATCTAAGTGGTACAGTGGATAGAGAGCTTGGCCTGAAATCAGGAAGATTCATCTTCATGAGTTCTAATCTGGCCTCAGATACTTCCTGACTCTGAGCAAGTCACTTAACCCATTTTGCCTCAGTTCTTCAGCTATAAAATAAGCTAGAGGAGGAAATGGCAAATCATCCAAGTATCTTTGCCAAGAAAATCCCAAATAGGATCATGAAGAGGATCATCTTCTCTCTCCAAACCTTAAAACTCTTAGATTCATCTTTTAATGTATCCCTTTCCCTCAGCCTTCACCTCCAGTATTTAACTAATCTTGTACATTATAATTCCAAAACATGTCTTATATCTGTTACCTCCTCCTTACTTACCCAGATTGTTTCTCCTTCCTCCATGCCATCTTCCTAATGTTAAGAGAGACCAAATCACGTTGCACTGAAAATCCTTTACTGATTGCCTTTTGACTCTAGGATAAAATGTGTACTTCTCAGTCCACATTTAACTCCATCTATCACATTGCTCCAACCTGCTTTTCCAGCTTTAATTCATATTATGTATAATCATTTTATTAGGTTATATTTTATAATTAGTTTATTTTGTTAAATTTTATTGTATGTCATATTTCATATTATATAATATTGTTTTTCTTCCTGTGGTCTGTTCAAGCTAAATTGAATTCCTGTTTGTTTCCTCTATTTCACATGGCGTCTTCTATCTTTATGCCTTCACACAGATCAGCTCCCCCTTGCCTGGAATGCTTGCTTCCATCTTGACCTTTTAAAATACTTCTCATCCTTTAAGACTGAGCTCAGATGCAACTTCTTTTCAGGTTCTAGAGGCCCTTCCTGGTTCCCCCAGGTAAAAATGTTCTCTTCCTCCTCAATTGTTCTTAAAGCATATTTCCTGGATATCTCCTTTATTCAGGTCACTTTCTACTTTGTATTATATTTATCTGTATATGTCATCTCTCTCTAATAGAATGTAAGCACTTTCAGAAAAAGGACTATGTCATTTTTTATCTTTGCCTTTTCACTACCTAGCAATATACCTTGCACATAGTAGCTGAATAATAAATGTTTAGTGAATTGAATTGAGTGATGAATCATATCTGTCATTATGTTTTTTTCTAAGGAGATCTACAGCATAATACGCACATATACATTTTCATCTTAAAGGAAATACCATGATAGAAACCAGTTACTGAATGAACAGTCACTGATGTCATCTTCCTAGATCATGGAAAGTATCTTAATAATATTAACTCTACCCCAACCTCTTAAATTATCTAAAAATAGAGTTATTAAATGTCTCTTTATATCTAGTGCTGTCCCAGGTACTGAAAAAATTAATCAAATGCCTACATAGACATTTCCTGTTCTTTGCCACATCTGGAGGGTGTACAAATGAGGAAATAATAAGCTACATCATAAGTATGTCTGAGTACCTCACAGAAGAAGACTCATGGTTAATTCATCCCATTATTTTATCAGACAAGCAACAAGGGATCTTTTCTGGGACCACTTACTCACATTTGATAGGACCACTATACATGCATTGTATAATATATATGTGTGTGTGTGTGTGTTTAATATGCATACATACATATATACATGTAATCAAATATGAGTTTTAATCCTGTCATGAATGAGTACAGGTTTCAGCCTTACTGCTTCTTACAGGCAATAAGATATGGCTTTTGCTATCTATCATTCGAAGTTTTATAGCCTATCATTTGACTCACATTTTCCTCTTCTAATCTTAAGGGATTCCTGCCACTTTCAGTTAGAATCTAAGCTCCTTGAGAGTAGGGATTGGTTCATTCCTTTCAGCTTAATCCCTAGTATCCCACAGTATCAGACACAAAGTAAGTACTTAAAGGATGCTTACTGAATGATCAAATTGAAGTCACCCTATCTATACTTATATTAATTTTGAAAATTTTAATGAAATTTCCTCTCATCTCTCATTTTCTCATACTGAAAAGTCCTAACTGATTTATTGGTCCTAATAAGACTGCTGCTATATCCTTTGGATCAATGCATTAGTAATGAGTAACATAATATTATCTGGTTTTCTTTCTAATTTCCTGTGCACAAAGTACATAGCATTTTGTAGAGTTCCTGGGTCTTAGAACATTAGGCAAATTTCCTTTTTCTGTGATGATTTTCATTTTATTTTTGTTGTTGTTGGCAACTATTCTAAGTTCTTTATTTTTATTTAATTTTTTTAGAAAAAAAATTTTCCGTGGTAACATGATTCATGTTCTTACTCTCTCCCCCCAGCAACCCACCTGAAGCGAAATCACATTTCCACTGGTTTCTTCATGTGTCATGTGATGATTTTTAAATACCCTTCCTGAATCAGAACCAATAGTTTAGTGTCACCATCCTCAGACACAGTGGCAGGAGCCATTCATTTGTAATGGATATAGAGAAGGGCACTCAACTCATATAATCAGAAAGGCAACATGCCCAGGACAGATTGGGAACATAGCTTCACCTTCACTCATCTCTGCTGTATGTTTTGACTAGACCCTGAAATGGCACAAGTACATTATCATGGACCTACACAAATATTTGACAAGGCTCTACATTAATCATGGTGACAATATAAAGAGAATGAAACAATATACTGTTATAACATTGCAATCATGGGCTTCATTGCTTCTCCTACACAGTCTCACTGAGCATCTACTCTCACTAGACACACTCATTACACACTGCATACTGCCATATGTTGACCAGGTTGATCAAGGAAAAATCAGCTCTACTCCTCTCTGACTCACCTAAATGCCAAGTCTGGCTAACTGCAGAACTGCATGGAAGCATTGATTCAGCCAGAACAACCTTCCCCAGCTCATTCTCTGTAGCCATTGAAAGGCAAACTCAAAAAGTATTTAATAAATGCTTACCATACATTAGGTACTCAGGGGACAAAGACAATGAATAAAACAATCTCTGATTACAGTTGGCTTACATTCTAAAAGGGGAGATTATATAAAAATATACATAGAACAAATATAAAGAAAATAAATGTGAAGAAGTGCAAAGTAGTTTAGTATAAGATGCTATGAGTAGAAGGGAGTTGCTAGTAGTTGAGGGGATCAGAAAAGGTTTCACATAGACAGTGGGGCTTGAGCTTTGTCTTTGTCTTGACGGGAAAAGGGGATTTTATGATGTAAAGGTGAGCAAAGGTCATGTTACACAAGAACATACATACATAGAAATTCTTCTGTTCTCAGAACTGCCAAGGTTTTCTCTGATACTTCAGATCCATAAACATGAATAAACTTTGAATTATTTTTCCTTAAATGCATTATCATGCATTTTTACCTTGAAGTTAGCTTAACTACCATTTTTCTGCCCATGTGTCCATGAATATAATCTTAAGAGAGCTTCCTGCATTATGTCACCCTCAGTATTGTATTTCGCTACCCTAAAGAACTTAGAGTAATATCTCTATTGCAGGATTTCATTTTGTAAGTAGATCTTACCACTATTTACACTTTAGCTTCCAGAGAAGGGTTGCCACCCACTATTTATATGATACTAAATCATAGGATTTGCATTTCACATCTTTCCTTCCATGGGCAAGATCAGATTTTTAATAATATGAGGAAAAGATAAGAGATAGAGCCTAATGAATATGAGTAAATTTTGTATCTATAAGTCTTTTGTCTAAGTTCCACTTTGTATGGAGAGGAATGTTCAATTCAATAAACACTGAAGTATCTTCTACTTGCCTGGTACTATGGGAGAGGTTGGGTATAAGCATTAAAAACTACATAGTTCTTGTCTTTAAGGACTTTGAAATATAAGGAAGATGTGATACGTACACCCAGAACAACTATCTAGTCCAATGCATTTAGGAAAGATATTGCTACCATAATATATACAAAAGGTCATCTAGGGTCTGCTTGAAGAGTTCAAAAAAGGTCAAAGTCAAAGTTTCTTGAGGTTGTCCATTCCACTTTTCAATAATTAAAATTGTAAGAGTTCTTTGTGATATTAAGCATGAATTTACTTTTTTGCAAGATCCATCCCATTGTTCCTGATGTTGCCTTCACCAGTCAAACAAAACAAGTCTATTTCTTCCTTCACAAGAAAGTCCTTCAAATATGTGAAAGGAACCATCATATTTCACTGGGACTTTTCTTCTCCAGGATATTCCTACTTCCCTTAATTAATTCTCTTTTGACACAGATTCAGCCCACTCTGAACTAGTTGACTCTTCCAGAAAACTCTCCAGTCTGTTAATGTCCTTTTTAAATTATGATGCCCTGAACCAAACAGTATTCCAAATAAGTTCTTACATTGAAGTGAAACAAGATGTAATAGAGTAAATGCAAAGGAGAGGGACTGACTAAAAGTTCCAAGAAAAATTTACTGAGCTGGGAAATCAAAGCAGGCTTCCTAGATGAAATGATATCTGACTGGTACATGAGAAGAAAAGATTTCGACAGGTGGAGATGTAGAGGGAAAATAATCCAGGAAGAAAAATGAGCCTGCTATATGCATGAAGGCTAAAGAATACAGGATAATGTTAAGTAAAATCAACTTAATTGGAATGTATCATGCATGAACAACTATTGTGAAACAAAACTGGAAATATGTGTTAGAGTAAGACTATAAAGGACATTAAATGCCATGCTAAGTTTTTCCTATTTTATTTTAGAAGCAATAGAGTGCCAGTGGAAGTTTTCAAAGAATGGCAAATCAAATTCAGATTAAGTCAAAATTGCCTCTTCTGTCATTGTTACCTGGGCATAATGTGTCATCTTAGGTAAAGAGTCAAAATGGTCCCCAAGATAATAGAAGAGTCACCAGTGATATAAGGTGTGCCCCATGGAGAGCTATTAAAGCTTTTATTTTTAAAAAAGTCACAAATCAACCATTTTTTCAAAAAATGGAAATAATTTTTGAATTGCTAAGGTCCTGTCAATGAACTTTGTGAACGTTTTGCTATAAAAATGAAAAAATAAAGAAAAAATTCAGGGGTGACTTTGCCAACAATCCTTAAGATAATTATAATCCTGAATGATGGTTTTCAGACTGGAGGGCAAGGGTTATTTTCCAATGGAGACTTTGTATTCCTCATGCTTAATACTGTGCTGATACATGATAAGCATGTTAAATATTTGTTGACTGACTACAATAGACTCAACAAAGTTCCTGTTTTTCAAGATGTTAATTTATTTGGATCGTATGTTCCCTAGCACTTATTGTTGAATCTGAGTAAATTCTTTAATCTGAATAAATTCTTAAACAAGGCAAAGACCATCACACACACATAAGTTTAAAAATAGATTTGGCCAATGCTAAGTCAACCAGTAAATTTAAAATTAAGCCTGCAACTCAGGAAGACTGGTTGTACTCTCTACTTGATTGGGATTTCTTAATTTGTAATCCAGAAATTTCAGGGGGGGTCTGTAAATTTAGTAAAAAATCATACCCTTGGGGCAGCTAGGTGGCTCAATGGGTAGGCCTAGTTCCAGGAGGTCCTAGATTCAAATCTGGGCCTTTGACATTTCTATGTGACCCTGGGCAAGTCACTTAACCCCATCTGGCTAGCCCTCACTCCTCTTCTGCCGTGGAACCTACACTTGGTATTGATTCAGACACGGAAGGTAAAGCTTTAAAAAAATATATACCTTTATTTTCACTAATCTCTAACTGAAAGTTAGCATTTTCTCCAGCTATATAAATATTGTATTTACAAGGGTCAATAGGATTTGCCAGACTGCAAGAATGATTCATGACACAAAAATTGTGCTATGTTGTGATTCCTCCTTTATTATCTCCTTTAGGGTCCTGTTTTTTTAATCACTCTCAAATAGGTGGCCCCACTATGGCACTCCTCCCAGATAGTAGACTCAGCTCCATGCTGTCTTAGAATAACATTAAATGGACACAACATCCGTGAAATTTCACATGACAGTCCTTTCCTTTTGCACCAACTACTCTGACCTAATTCCACTTTAGAAATCAAAGCAAAACTCAATTACTGGCACTCAAAAGGTACAGAAAAGCCAAAAGCACCAAAAAAGAGTGAAATCGCTTCATCCCATTGCATTGCCATTTGTACTTAACTTCTCTATCTCCTTCACTAGCATAATATTTGAACCAGAAAGGGGTACCCTTTGCTAAGTTGTCTCTGTGTTATATTAAATACCAGGTGACTTCTCCAGCAGTTTCAGAAGAATGATAACATCCTTCACTTTGTGGCTATAGTGATATCTCAGAAGACATGACCAAAAGATCCATTCCAGACAAAACAACCGGAGATGCTTCTGATGGTTCTGCAGTGCTCATGTCAGCCATGGAGGGATCTAAATCAGAAGATTTAGATCACAAATAGCCTTAAGGAGTAGAAGAGTCTTGGTTCTTTTTATCTAGTTCCAGCTCTGTCTTTTATTCTCTCCAGCTGATGATTACTCAGCCTCAATTGCCACCTCTCTGAAATAGGCATAATAATAGTCTCCCTTCCCACATCACAGGATCATAAGAAAATGACCTAAGAAAGCATTTTTCCAAGCAAATATCCATACAAATGTAAACTATTCTTGATCAGTATAGTATTAGAATTCACATGATACTTTTTCATTCTCAGGAACCCCATTTAGTTGAGGTCCTGTCTTGGGGTAAAAATAATATTAATTAATTTGTAATAAATATCTTCATCACCCTTTAAGGTTTCCAAAGTGTTTTGCATATATTATTTCATTTGACCCTCCTCACTATTATGTGATGTAGGTACCATTTTACCCATTTTAGAGATGAACAAGCTTAAACTGAGAGAAGTAAGTGAAGGAAATGTGGAGAACGAAATAAGCATTGATATAGAATCTACTATGGACCAGACACTGCACTAAACATTGTACAAATAGTATCTCATTCGATGCTCATAACTGCCCCATAAGTTAAGCGCTACTATTTTCAGATGAAGATGCAGAGGTAGAGAGGAGTTAAATGACTTGCTCAGGGTTACCCAGTCAAGTTGGATTTGAACTCAGGTCTTCTTGATTTTAAGCCCAATGCTCTATCTACTGCACTACTTACATGTCCAAGGCCACACAACTAGTAAGTATTGGTGGCAGGATTTGAACTCTGATTTTCCTCATTTCAAGTCTAAAAACATATCCATCTCTCCATTCTGCTAAAGGATCAATAAGAAGCATTGTGAGGAGCGATGCACCTAAATCAGGAGATGTGAGTTTTAATCCTGCCTCAGACCCTTTCACTATATTATCATAAATAAGTTACTAAACCTCTCATGGACTGTTTTTTTATCTGTAGAAATGAAGATGATAGTATTTATACCATACACACAAACATAAATATATATATATATATATATATA
>NW_025390427.1:0-10447 GCF_016433145.1 Gracilinanus agilis | reverse complement strand
CTCCTTCTCCTCTTCCTCCTCATCCTCCTCCTCCTCCTCCTCTTTCTTCTTCTTCTTCTTCGCCTTCCCTCCCAAGCTCTCCAACTATCACATTAGGAAAGAGTTAAAAGAGACCAGGAAGTTGTTTTCCTTGTGTATGAGTCCTTAGTATCAATTTTAAGACAGAAGGTAACGGTTTTAAAAATAATAATAGCTACTGTTGATACAGTGCTTTATTGTGGTCAACATTTCCTCGACAGAAACCTTGTTGCCTAGATAGTCCAGATATCATTACCATCTTAGTTGAGAAAACTAAAAGTAGGACTTAAATGTATGGCACTTTAAGGTTTTCAAGGGGCTTTACAAACATCTAATTTGATCCTTACAACAAACGACCCTGAAAGAAAGATACTATTATCCCCATTTTAGAGATGAGGAAACTGAGGTAGAGGTTAATGTGATTTGCCCAGAATCATATGGCTAATGAAAGTCTGAGATAAAATTTGAACTCAGGTGTTTTTGACTCCGTGTGCAGTAGTGCATCACCTACCTGCCTCTTTTAGAAAAATTTGAAGTGTTAAAGTATTTCCATCTCATCCTTTTATAGATGAGGAAACTAAAGCCAAAATAGAAGTCAGCATACTGAAGGACACAAACCTAGTGGGAGGTCAAGCAAGGAACATAATTCAGAGGTTGTGTCTCTCAATCCAACACTTCTTCCACTTCTTCACTATGCATGAAGAGATGTAAAAGCAGCGACTTAGGTAGACATATAGCAAGTCTCTGACCTGTGACTTTGTTAATGAATTTTCTCTATGATTGTCACGTCTCCATTCTCAAGTGGGGAGGGATTAAGGGGAAAGATAATGAGTTCTGTTTTGAACATGTTTAATTTAGAATATTTTCTGGACATGCAATTTGAGATGTCTGAAAGGCAGCTGGAGAAGCAAATGGGAGATCAGAAGAGAGGTTAGAGCAGGTTAGATAGATAGATCTGAGAATCATGGGCATAGAGATGGTAAATAAATTCATGGGAGTTGATGAGGTCACCAAGTAAAATAATATAGAGGGAGAAGAGAAGAGAGCCCAGGACGGAACCGTAAAGAATGCCTACAGCTAGAGGATATGATCCAGATGAGGATCCAAAGGAAACTGAGAAGGAGCAGTCAGAAAGATAGGAGCAATAAGGTTTAGAAGGTATTGTGAGTTCTTTAGCTTTAGCACAGCTATTCACGGCAGCCCTGAACACTGTGGCTCTCTTCTTTCCTCCTTAGCCTTCCCTGTCAAGCTGTCTATCTAGCTCTCAAAGCACATTAGGAAAGAGTTTAAAAAGACCAATAGATTGGTTTCCTCGTGTATGAGTCAATGGTGGACCTAGATGTCTAAACCATTTCTCACCCATCCTCAATTCATTGTGTGAAACCAGCCAAGTCTCTTCATTTATTTCTCCCACCTGCTCAGAGAGAAAGGAGAAGGTTTTCCCAAGAATAAAAAAGAGGCTAAGCAGTCTTCTTCCTTTCAGAAGTTAAATGGACATCTGTACAGAATACCACAGAAAAGATTCACATTTCTGCTACAGAGGCTGGACTAGACAACCTTTGAGAAATCTAGTCCTTTCTAACTCTAAGATTCTATGACTTCTTAGTTAAGTCTCTTTCAAATCAGATGTCCTCTGATTATAGAAACACTATATTCTTGATCATCTTTAAAATCCAGAGAAACTAGCAACTAGCTGGAGTGATTTGCTTAGAATGCTGCCCTGGATGGGGGTGGGGGGAGGAGGCAAGAAAGAGGACTCCTTCAGACTAAAAAAGAGGCGGTGTGATGCAGGGAAAAGAACACTGACCTTTGTAAAGACAACAGAGCAGGGCAACTGGGTGGCTGAGTGGAAGACTGGTCTCAGACACTTCCTAGCTGTGTGACCCTGGGCAAGTCACTTGACCCCCATTGACTAGACCTTACCAGTCTTCTTAGGATCAATAGACAGTATTTATTTTAAGATGGAAGGTAAAGGTTTTTAAAAAAAGCAAAACAAAACAAAACAACAAAAAAAAAAAAAAAAACAGAGGCAGCTAGGTAATGCAGATAGATAGAGCACCAGGCCTGAAGTCAGGAAGAATCATCTTAAGTTCAAATCTGATCTCAGATACTTACTAGCTATGTGATCCTGGGCAAATCGCTTAATTCTGCTTGCCTCCATTTCCTCATCTGTCACAGAGTTAGGTATGACTGAAAATAACCATTTTGAAAGACTTGAGAATTCTGATCGACATAATGCAGAATCACAATTCTAAAGGCCCCAACATGCTACTCACCTCCTGACAGAAGGGTGATGGATTCAGGGGGCAGAATGCAGCATATATTTGGGGAGAAATGACCAATGAGGGAATTTGTTTTGCTTGATTATTCATATTTGTTATAAATGTTCTGATTCAAACTGGAAAATGAAGGGATGCCCTTCAATTGGGGAATGGCTTAACAAATTGTGGTATCTACTGGTGATGGAATACTATTGTGCTAAAAGGAATAATAAACTGGAGGAATTCCATGTGAACTGGAAAGACCTCCAGGAATTGATGCAGAGTGAAAGGAACAGAACCAGGAGAACATTGTACACAGAGACTATACACTGTGATAAAATCTAATGTAATGGACTTCTCTACTAGCAGCAATGCAATGACCCAGGACAATTCTGAGGGACTTATGGAAAAGAACGCTACCCACATTCAGAGGAAGAACTACAGGAGTGGAAACACAGAAGAAAAACAATCACTTGAACACATAGGTTGATGTGGACATGATTGGGGATGTAGACTTGAAACGACCACCCCAGTGCAACTATCAATAATATGGAAATAGGTCTTGATAGATGATACATGTTAAAACCAATGGAAATGCACGTTGGCTATGAGGAGGGTGGGGTAAAGGTGGGGGCTAAGGGGAAAGTAAGAACATGAATCATGTAACCATGGAAAATTTTTCTAAAACAATTTTTAAAAATTAAAAAAAAAACAAATATTTTGTTTCTCATTTCTTTTTCCCCAATGAGAGGAAGGAAAAGAGAATAGATTATTGTTCATCAAAAAAGAAATTTAATTTAAATTTTGATAGAGATCTGTTAAAATTTAAATTATCTTGAGAGACTGACTTTTGACTAAGCATATCAGTTTAATGATTTTATCCATTTATTGTTGACCAGCATCATAACCAAAAAATGATGTAGAATAATGGTCCTCTCAAATGACCAGAGACCCCAAATGTTGGCCACGAAGCTTAACAAATAAAATTTTAGGAGCTCATTATTCAGCCCTTCATTTGAATATCTATACATATCTACTTGGTGGATAGTAAATTAAGTGATGGTCCAACACACAATTAGCCTTTCCCTACATGGACAGGTGGAAAGATGAAGGTTTGCACTTCTGCCAGAAGATAATCCTCATCCCCTTCATTGATTAACTAAATTCTGTAAAAAAGGAAAACATTCTTTGGGACTCCTAAGGTCAAAGAAAATGCAAAAAAGCAGTAGATTAGATGGAATCTCTGACCCTAGATCCCAGACCCAACAATACAAAGAAATTCTCCCTAATATCCAGGAACTGGGGATATTCCACTCCAGGGCCCTGATATAAGATCTAATACAATGTATGAAAAATAAAATCTCACAGTTCATTTTACCTGGAGCCAGGCAACCCCTGTTTGGGTCATTGCTCTGATGCTTTACTTTCTGTGTGACTAAAGACAAGTCACTTCACACCTCTATCTTCCATTTTCTCATCTACCAGATGTCTGGAAACACATAGCCATGAGAAAATATGGTGCAAAACTGCAAAGGAGATAAAACTGTGAGATAGTGTTAGCACTCGAGGACTCATTCAAGATTCAATAATCCCATTATCTTTACCTAGCAGTAGTTCAGAGATCATTCTACCTGTAGGCTAAGATGCAGCATAATTAAAACATGAATTTCCAATGTGAGAAATCCATGTGTTTCAAGCTCTCCAGTTTTTTCAAACAGAAAAAGCTTGTTAAATACTAATGATTCTTCTGGAACTTTGAACCAACAGAGCTATTGAAAACTACTCATAATGTTCCCTGGGAAGGGCATAAGGTTTGGTTGAATTCCCTGACAAGTGTCATTCACTACCAATTTTGAAGAGAGGAGAAAGAAAAAATTACAATATTTAATGCATGAAAGGGGGCTGGAAGCAGTAGAAGGTAAAAAAAATGTATGTGTTGAGGAGTGAGAATGGAGGAAAGGAGAGACAGAGACAGAGACCAAGAAACAGAGAGAGAGAGAGACAGAGAGACAGAGAGACAGAGAGAGAGAAAGGAATTTCCCAGAAGCAGAGTTTCCACTCCACTGCCTTCCACTCCCTCATTTGCCCCCTGCAATATGCCCAGGCACTAATGAATGCCACAGGGAAAAAAAAGTTCAGTTTGTACAAGAAAATTGAGACTCAGCTTGGGGGTAGGACATTTGGCCAGGGGATATTGCAGAGTAGGGAATTTCCTGAAAGGTAGCCAGTCTAAAGGTTTGTGGGTAACTTCCCTGGGGTATTCTAATGTGTGACCAAGGTCAAAATAGATTTTATAAAGTCCCTTCTCAGACCCTACTTAGAATCATAGGAGCTGGCATGGAGCTAGAAGAAACTTTAGAGGTGATCTAATCAAACTGTTTCATTTTGCAGATGAGTAAATGAAAACCCAAAGAGGGAAAGAGACTTATCCAAGATCATACACTCAGTAGATAACAGCTGAGATTCAAATCAAGAAAAATTCTGCTGTTATTATCTGAGAGGTAACTGGATTTGGTATCAGAAATCCTGAGTTTAAATGCCTATCCTAATATACTGCTTGTGTGGCCTTAGTGAAGTTATTTCACCTGTTTCTTTAACTGTCTTCGACATTTATGAAAGAGCTGGACTAGATCACCTTTAAGATCCCTTAAAACTCTAAATCTATGACTTTATAATAAGAGTTTGCTGATAAATGTTTAACAACCACATCTCTGATTATATAGAAATGTTCAACAACCCGGGGGGAAAATATACATATGATATACTTTTAAATTGTATTTATGTTATTAACATTTTTCCACCACTTTTTTATTTCTAGACAATCATCAAAACAAATAAAGTCCTGATATATAGTATTTACTGGTTTCCAAGGTATAAATATTCAAACTAAAATACAACAGCTAGCAAGTTTCTGAGACAGAATTTGCTATTATAGGACAAGCACTCTATCCACTATAATGCCTAGCTGCCTGACACATTGAGTTTGAGAAAACTATGGTATATCCAGATGAATTCAGGGCAGCTAGGTGGTACAGTGAATAGAGTACCAAGCCTGTAGTAGGAAGTTTCAAATCCAACCTCAGACATTTTCTAGCTGTGTGTCCCTGTAAAAGTCACTTAAAACTGTTTGCCTAGACCTTGCTCAGAAGTCTTAGTGTTTCTATAGCTAAAGGGTAATAAAGTACCCATTGGACAGAAAGTAACAGTTTAAAAAAAGATAGGTAAGAACTGAATACATGTGTAGGTAGCTGAAAAGGAGAAATTGAAGATGAAGAGAATGAGGATGATGGAATAAGCAAAGTTTCAAGAGATGGGAAGAGATGGAATCCAGATCCCAAAGAGTGACCTTTGCAAGGATAAGAGGTACCTCCTAATCCAATGATGGGCAACCTTTTGAGCTTTGTGTATCAAAATTTGCCAAAAAAACAAGCATAACTTGGGTGGTGTGTCACTTTAAGAAAAAAAATAATTTCACAATATTTATAGCTTAAATAACAAAAATGTATAATTGTAATATACTGTATTTAATAAACCAAAAACGAATTATTTAACTTACCTGCTTAGTGACTTCTTTGTTCACCTAGTGGTCGGTTTCTTTTGTTGGTCTTGATATTTAACTTGTATGGGGTGCAGTGAACTAAGATAAGTGAGGGAGAGGGGAAATTCTTTAACTAACTTGCCTATTAGTGACTTTTTTGTTGCTGAATTTCATTGCCTAGTGAAAATTCATTTAGTTGCTAAATCCTCAATTGAAGGTTGTACACATGAAATGTACATTTGTACACTTTAAGCTCAAGCAAGCACTACTAACTTCATCTGTCAATCTGTTTCTTTTTTTGGTTTTGATATTATTTAATGCTGAGAATAAGGTTTCACAAAAGTATATAGAGGGGAAAATTGTGAATAAAGCCATTGCTATATTTTTCAGGGTACTAAAAGTGTCTGGTAATTAGTTCCAGGCACTCCAAATTTCCTGTTCTTAGTGGCACTCCTCTTGATTCTCCAAGTGGCACCTTTCCAGATTCTCAAGCTTTGACCTCAAGTTGACAAATATCTGAGCCCAGATGCTGTCTTGAAGTTCTGCAAGTTTGCATCTCCAAATCATCAATTTGCATCCATTGGAAACCATTTAATTCCAAACTACTGTAGACTACTACATCAGGATACTTAATTATTTTCATGGTCTGTCCTAGGCTTCTAAATTGATTAATTCTATCACTGAACTAGTCAAGAAACAAGTCTAAAACATGCTGGTACTTTATATGCAAGGGTTCCATTTCATTTTGTACAGCTGCACTGGCCTTCTCAAAATACTTTGTTACTTGAGGAAAATACTTATGTTTTAGTTCCTATATCTTGTTTGAAAATTTTAAGTTTACTTTCAAAGCTTTTATGTATCCAAACATAACATCAATACTTTTGCCAAAACCTTGTAACTTTAAATTCAGTTCATTAATATGAACAGAAGATCTGTAAAAAACATCAGAGTGTTGACACACTTATCACCATTGAGCTGAGGAAAGTTTCCCAGATCTTTAGCCTCAAGAAATACCTTAATTTCTTCAAAGCATTCCACAAAGCACTCAAGGACTTTGCCTCAGCTCAGTCATCTTGCATTATTGTACATCAGCAGTAGGTGGAATCAACCTCCAGTAAAAGTGTAGAAAATTCTCTCTTGTGAAAGGGACAAGCAGCTATTAAAATAACTATTTTTTAACAACTGACATTGTCATTTAAGTCAGTGAATTCTGCCCTGGCACATAAAGCCTCCTGATGGATAATACAATGAAAAGGCACAATTAGATGTCCAATAGCTTCCATAAACAACTTGACAAATCCGACTTTTTTTCCCCACCATGTTTGGTGCCCCATCTGTCGTCACTGACACAACTTTAGAGATATCAATGCTTACGTCACAGAATGTTTGTATAACAACCTTACATATTTCACTTCCTGATGTACTTGTTGGCACTGATACTAACTTTATCAACTCTTCTCTCATTGTGAGACCATCAGAACATTGACCAATAATGGCCAACTGAGCATGTGATGTGACATCAATAGTTTCATCAAGAGAGATAAAAAATATTTACAATTACTTATATCTCTCTTTAATTGATGTACATTTGTGTTCAGTCTCATTATTCAGTTTTTTATGATATTTCTACTGAGTGGTAACTCAGATATTCTCTTAATAATTGCATCTTTATTCTGCATTTTGTGAAATAGTACTGGTGCAAATCTTAGGAGAGTTTCTTTAATAAATTCTCCCTCATGGGGGCAGCTGGGTAGCTCAGTGGAGTGAGAGTCAGGCCTAGAGACAGGAGGTCCTAGGTTCAAACCCGGACTCAGCTACTTCCCAGCTGTGTGACCCTGGGCAAGTCACTTGACCCCCATTGCCCACCCTTACCACTCTTCCACCTATGAGACAATACACCGAAGTACAAGGGTTTAAAAAAATAAATAAATAAATGAATGAATTCTCCCTCACTGAATGCTTTTCCATGCTGAGCTGTGGAGTGAGCAATACTCAAACTTGCAGATGTTAAATTTGTAGAGCCTTTTACAAATTTAAGGATGGAATTAGATTGGCTCTTATAAAGGTGTAGCTACCTAGAAATGTATTTCTTCCTTTTATCCTCACTTTCTTTTCAAGAGCTGGGAATGATTAGTTTCAAAATGTCTATTTATATTCCATGTTCTGCTTAGTACCATTTCAGTACATAGAATGCAAAATGATCTGCCATTTTTTTCTATAATGCCATAAATCTTGGTCCATGTGTCTTGAAAGGGTAGGCTACTGCTACTACCACTTCCTTTACTTAACCTTGTTTTTTGTTTTTTGTTGTTGTTTTTTTTTTTTTGGTTCTCCATCAGGGAAGGCAGTGAGAGAAAATAGAATCCTAGATAGCCTGTTAGCCCTGCAGGCAATTAGGGGTTAACTAGCCTAACTGACCACAAGATGGCACATGTAACTATCTTTTAGGAAAGGGCAGGGTGAAGAAGAAGAAGAAGAAGAAGAAGAAGAAGAAGAAGAAGAAGAAGAAGAAGAAGAANAAGAAGAAGAAGAAGAAGAAGAAGAAGAAGAAGAAGAAGAAGAAGAAATAGGGGTTAATAAGGATGCACAACAGTAATAGTGGTGAAATGGAGTCTGTACTATGCTGCAAGATAGTGTTCCTTATGTAAATTAAGATGGCTGCCACTATTTATAATGGCAAGAAACGGCACCCAAAGCACAGGCCCATGCCTCTCCCAGCCTCCCCCCCCACTTATCTCAGTATAATGATGGTCTATTAGAAATGCACGAGGACTTCCGGGTTAAGATGGCGGCAGAGTAAGAAGCAGCTCTTAACCTCTCCTGACCGAAACACACAAAACTCCTCAAGGGGACATAAAAACAAGTCCAGACGAACGGAGGAACCCCACAACAGGGCACAGCGTGGAAGGTACGTGGAATCGAGACAGTTCCAGGCTAAAAAGGGCTCTCACTCAATCGCAAGCTGAGCAACCACCCCACCCCCACCCCCTCCACACTCACCTATAGCTCCGAACCCAGCTAAAAAGAAATAGAGCAAGTTTGGGGCACCCATCGAGTCATCGGCAGCTCCGGGACCTGTTCCTGAGAGCAGCAAGACTTAGGACCCCATTAAGTCAAGAACGCACGCGAAATCTGAGCGCGCGGGAGCAGAGAGTGGACGCTGGGCGCGCGCCCGCTGAGCAGAGGCGTGGGTGGAGGCAAACACAGCCAGGAACTAAAGCCTAAGTGGGGAACCAGTGCAGACGGGTATACGACTGTGGAAGTAGCTCCCTGAGACTTGTAAAGGAACCTCCTGCAGAGGATCAAGCAAGGGAATCCACCAGGGGGCTTGACCTTGGAAAAAACTAGAACTCAGACCTCAGGAGCCAATAGATCTCAGACAGACACAGAGAGCGAGGATAAACCTGAGAAGCTGCTGGGCTAATGATGGCTAATCAGTTACAGGAAATTCAGAAGAGAAAGAATAATAACAAAAAAAAGAAGTCTTTAACACTCGACAGCTTCTACACAGAGAAAATCCAGACAACCGAGCAAACAGAGGAGGAGAACAAACAACCATCCAGACCCTCCCCAAATAAGGAAAACTCCTCACAAGCTATGGAAGAGTTCAAATCTGAGATTCTGAGGAAAATGGAAGAGATCTGGCAAGAAAATAACAGCTTAAAAGGTAGAATCTTGCAACTGGAAAGCGAGGCTCAGAAACCAAATGAACTGATAAGCAAATTGAACACAAGAAATGACCAGATTGAAAAGGAATACCAGAAGATTATGGCCGAAAACAAGAAGATTATGGCCAAAAACCAAAAGATTATGGCCAATTACCAGAAGATTATGGCCGAAAACCAAAAGATTATAGCCGAAAATCAATCCCTAAAGGCTAGAATTGAGCAAGTAGAAACTAATGATCTCTCAAGACAACAAGAACAAATAAAACAAAGCCAAAAGACTGAAAAAATAGAAGGAAACATGAAATATCTCAATGAGAGAGTGACAGACCAAGAAAACCGGTCTAGAAGAGACAATTTGAGAATAATTGGTCTTCCAGAAAAACCAGAAATTAATAAAAACCTGGACTCTATACTAACAGAAATAATTCAGCAAAATTGCCCTGAAGTCCTACAACAAGAGGGCAATATAGACATTGAAAGGATTCATAGAACACCTGCGGCATTCGATCAAGAAAGGAAAACACCAAGAAACATCATTGCAAAATTCAAGAGTTTCCAAGCAAAAGAAAAAATCTTACAAGAAGCCAGAAAGAAACAATTCAAATATCAAGGAGCAACAATCAGGATCACACAGGATCTGGCAGCCTCAACACTAAAAGACCGCAAGGCGTGGAATACAATATTCAGAAAGGCAAGAGAGCTGGGCCTGCAACCACGGATCAACTACCCATCAAAATTGACTATATATTTCCAGGGGAAAGTATGGGCATTCAACAAAATTGAAGAATTCCAGGTATTTGCACAGAAAAGACCAGGGCTAAATGGAAAGTTTGATATCCAACCACAAAAATCGAGAGAAACCTGAAAAGGTAAATAAGATACAGAGGGGAAAGAAAGAAAACTTATAATTTTTAAATTTGCCTTTTTAAGGGCCTCAGTGAGATCTAATTATCTGTATTCCT
>NW_025390426.1:0-8149 GCF_016433145.1 Gracilinanus agilis | reverse complement strand
ATATGTAATAAATTATAATTTTTATTATTTAGCTAAATAATAAATTTTAATAAGTATATAATAAATATTATATAAATTTAGTGAATAAATATTTAATCAAATAAAATTATAAAAATATGTACCAGGAGAAAGAAGTTCTCACATTAGCTATATCCAAAAAATCAGTGTCTTAATGTTTTTAGAAAGAGCCTAGGAGAAGCCAGTGTGGTGGTATATATGAAAGATCACTGGATTTGGTATCAGAGAGCATAGATTTAAATCCTAACTCTGTTCTTTTTTAATTTTGAGATTTGGGGCAAATCATTTAGCCTCAGTTTCCTTAGAGAACAGACTAAATCGGAGGTGTCAGACATTCAAGGGACAAGGAGCCCCCAAACTCTGAGCGAGGCCCAAACCCATGTAATTGGGAACCAGTTACCATAATTAATAAAAAGACTGCCACATAGATTGTGTTAATTTGAGATTTTCTAAAGCAATATGCACCCATAGGGATCCCTTTTTATTTGTGTTTGATTCGACTGGACTAGATGATGACCTCTAAGGTGATACAATGGATAGAGCTCTGATCCTAAGGTCAGGAAGGGTTCAAATCCAGCCTTAGACATTAGCTGTGTGACCCTGGACAAGACACTTAACTCTTTGCCTCAGTTTCCTCATCTGTAAAATGAGCCCAAGAAGGATGGGGCAAATCATCCCAGTATCTCCACCAAGAAAAAGCTAAACAGGACTACAAAGAACAAAAAAAAAAAGGTCCTTCCCAGCCTTATCTTTATAATCCCGGAATCCTATCCTTTCTAAGGCCTATTTTCAGCTCTGCATAGGCAGTCCCTATGCCTTGGGGCCAAGCCAATGGCATCTGTCCCTCATGGCTGCAGGGAATAATGTGAAGGGATTGGAGAATATGTCTTTACTCCTCCACTGACTTGGACCTCCACTGGCTATGTTATCCCTATTGTTAGGAATTAGTCCAAGTTGGACTTGACATCTAGTTCCCTTTTTTTTTCTTTTCTTTTTAACTCTTCCTTTCTGACCTAGTGACACCTCTAGGACAGAAGGGCAAAGGACTAAGCCAGTGGAGTTAAGTGACTCACAAAGTGTTAAGTCAAATTTGAACCCAGGTCTTGCTGACTCCAGACCTGGCTCTCTCTCCACGGAGCCACCTAGTGGCTCAATTTTCTTTTACAAAGAGATGTTTACTTAGAAGATAAAGCAAGAAAAAAGGTGCCAACATTTGAGTCCTTCTGGGAAAGTAGTTTTCTAGAGCACTCCTCTCACCAGACCAACAAAGCCGAATAAATCCATTTTGTTGCCAGGCTCCCAAAGGCTGCCCCTCTCCCCCGTGGTCCATCCGAGCCCAGATTCCTTCTCCCAGATTTCCTGTTGCTCCCTCTTCCCACTAAGGCCAGAAACTCCAAGTGCCTTCCCCTGGAAGAAGCCCAAGCCCAGTCCTGTTTACGGAGGTCCCACGGCCTCCAAGGAGATGTCCTTCTATGATCGTCGCCCACCAGAGCCAGTGAGCAAAGGTTAAAGAAAAGTCGGAAGCCAGCGAAAGGCCTCCAAGCAAACGTCTCTGAAGCCAACCCAAGCCAATGGCAGAGTGTCCCTGCAGGCTCCGTAGTTCCCCTACGCAGGGCGCTCCCCTTACCGGGAGATCGGTCTCCTGCAGCCAGATCTCCCATCATCCTCCGGGAAGCAAGCCTAGGGAAGCTGGGTACTGGCCTTCTCTCCTCATTCCCTCGGATGTGCGGAGTCAGAGGGAGAAGGATCCAAGGAGACACTTGGAGGGATATGGTATAGGAATGTACATGACGAATGGGAATGAAGGAACCTTTGTTCTGGCGTGCCGGGGCATTCTGGGCCCTGTTTTGGGAAGCATGGCAGGCGGAGGGAGAAAGTGGTACTGAAGTAGTCCACAAGCTTTTATTAAGCGCTTACTCTCTACCAGGTGGTGTTTTAAGAACTAGGGATGCAACCAAAGGCAAAAGCCCAGTCCCTGGCCTCAGAGAGTTCCCATTCTAATGAGGAGACCACATGCAAACAAATATGGACGTCAGAGTGTGGCCTCAGACACTTCCTAGCTGGGTGACCCTGGATGAATCACTTAACACTCCCCTCCCCCCACTTCTGCCTTAATTTAGTATCAATTCTAAGGCAAAAGGTAAAGATTTTAAAAATGAATAAATTCATTAGCATGGGATTTCCCACTGCCTTTTACCATTTTTTTTACCATTTTTACCAAAAAAAATAAATTTTACCATTTCCCATTTACATTTTAGTAAATTATTTCATGCTATGACCTAAACTATTGCTCATTCTGGTCATTAGTCTTCAGACTTAACTAGGTATCCCCTTCACCAAAGGGCATCGCTGCTGCTCTGTTCCTTAATAGGACAGTCTTTGGCTTCCGGATCTCTGCAGAACTCCTCCTCTTGCCCTGGAACGGGGGATGAACTTTTCCAGACTCCGCCCCTCTGATAGGAAGCTCAAGCCTCCCAGGAGCACATTTTTCCAATTTGGAAGTTCGAGCCTCCTTCACTGAGTTGGCTTCCCAGAGTGAGGCTGCCTCTATCTCCTCAACAGGATTCCAGGAAATCCTCTGAAGGGTGGCAGTGGTTCTCTAATGCCCCAGGCCGAAGCCCCTCTTCACTCTCAATAAGCTTTTCAACGGAGAAGAAATAGTCATACATCTTTAAGACCCTCCCCCACCCCCACCCCGCCCCAAAAAATTCTTTGATACCCTCTCCCACTAGAGACAGAATCTGGGGAAAAGCCGACCCAAGCTTAGATTGAGAGCTCGTGCAGGAAAGGGGCAGTATTGACCCAGCAGCCGGGAGGTCTGTGCTTCCATTCACTCTATCTTCAAGAAGCTTCCTTTAAGCATGGCGAATCTGGCCAGTGCGGGTCTGGTTCCTTATGGAGAGAATGTTACCATCTGCTCTAGGAACACTATTTAAGACCTGAAGATGATTCCTTACCACTATTACTACTGCTACTCCTCCTCCTTCTCTACTACAACTACTACTCTACTGCTACCACTACTACCACTAGTGCTACTTACTACTTACTTACTGACTTCTACTACTTCAGCAACCTCCAGACCTTCTGTACCTGGAGGACCTCCTCGGCTCAAAACTTTGCACTCGTATTCTAAGGTCTTTTTTTTTTTTTCAGTTACCATTAATCTTAATATATATAACATAATACAATATATAACGACAATAATATAATATGATTTGCTATAAATACGTAAGTTAAAATAAATATGCTTATCCAAGAGAAATAAATTCTCACATTAGCTATGTCCAAAAATCTCTCATCCTTTTTTTTTCCTCTTCCCCCAATTTCCTCCTCCCTTTCTTTCCTTCCTCCTTCCTCAAGAAGGCAGGTAATATAATATAGTTTATACATATATTATTATATAGTGTATAATAATTATTATTATACCTAATCATTTGATTGAATGAGATGTGTTCACACCTACTTAAAATAACAGAGCTAAAATGGGATAGAAGTAGTTTAGACCTTACAAATATATGTATTCAATAGAAAATATGTGAGTATATAGAGCCCTGGGCCTGGAGTCAGGAAGACCTAAAGTTCAAATCTGGCCTTGCACAGTGTCTGACAAGGCCTTTTCATTTCCTTCCTTTTCCTTCTTTCTATTTTCTCTTTCTCCCTTTCCTTTCTTTCATTCAGTCTTTTTTCTTCTTTTTTCCTTCCCTTCATTTTCCTTCTTTCTTTTTTCTCTTTCTTCCATCTTTCTTTCCTCCTTTCCTTTCTTTTTTCCTTTCCTTATTCTTTTNCTTTTATTTCTTCTTTCATTTTCCTTCTTTCTCCCTTCCTCCTGTTTTCTTTTCCTTCTTTCCTTTTTCTCTTTCTTTCTCCCTTCTTTCCTTTCCTTCCTTTTCCTTCTTTCTTTTTCCTCTTTCTTTCCTAGGAAAGTTGCTTAACCCCTTGGCCTCAGTTTCCTCATCTGTAAAACGAACTAAAGAAGAAAATGGCAAACCACTTTGGTATCTGCCAAGAAAACTACAAATGGGTCATTAAGAGTCAGACACAACTTAAATGACTGAAAGCAAAATGTATATTTTATATATATATATGTATATATACATATACATATATATTCTCTGCAACTTATACATATATTATCACATATATCAGTATATGCATGTTATATGATATATAAACATATATGACTATTTACATACACACCTACACCGTGACACATGAATATATCCACACACACATCATTTAAGGCCATACAAGATTTATACAGAGGTTTAGGTAGTGTGATCTATGATCCCTGTTCCCCTCTAAGGAAGATGATTAGAGGGGAAGAAGCATCTCCTGAAATAATAATAAATAGCAACCAATGTTGAAAAATTATAAAGATCAAACAAGACTTGAGAGAAGAGATAGGAGAGAACACTCCCAGTCCACCTCTCTCCAGAGGCAAGGGGTACGCAGTGTGACCTATTGCCCGAGTTGTCCTACTTCTTTAAAGTAGTGGTTAGTTTTGCTGATTTTGTTTTCCTTCTTGTTTTTCTCTCCTTTTGTCCTAAGATGTACAGTTTGTTCAATGGAATGCCTCTCTGAAAAAAGGGGAGAGGAAGGAATTATGATGATGTAGAAATAAGTGCTATAAATAAAAACTTAATTTAAAAAAATAATAATTACAGTCAGTAAATATTAAGTTTACTCAGCTGGAGTGAGAGGCAATTTTCCCACTAAGGGATTCCTGCAGGGCCACAGAACACAAAATAGCTCCACTTACAATTTCTACCTCTTCACACACAGATGATGATAGAGGGCTGTGGGAGGCAAAACAGAAAGGAGACAGAAGTTTGCCTTCATTGCTTCCATCTTCACTTCCCCCCCTCCCCTCCCTGTCTCAGTAGTAATCCCCCAACCCTTTCACTAGGGAGCAGCTAGACTCCTGACGTGCTTAGGTGTAAAGGACTGGCATGGTGGGTCAAGATCATGGGCCGGGCACTTCTGTTGGAGCAGAGAGTCTCAGTGCCTGGGGTGTGGTAGACAGGGCTAAAGGGCTGTGGACAAGAATGATCAGGTTAAAGAGACCGGCTTTCTAAGCCACATCCTTAAATTAATTTTACTGTTTCATAGCCTGGCCCCATAAGGTCAGCCTTCAGAGTTCCTTATCCATGCATCATAATTTTTTAGCTCACAGCTTGAAAAAAATTTGAGAGAACATGATGGGGTGTGGTGAAGTCTAATAACATTATTTCCTTTTTCTGGCATTCTCCATTAAGATCATGTAGACCAGAAGCACCAAACTCAGGGCTTGAAAAATTCCCAAATGCAACCCAAACCAGATTAAAATGTAATTGGGAAATGTTAATCAAATAAAATTACAATACAACCTAGGTAATGTTAATTTGTGGTTTTCTAAGTCAATGTGCAGCCCACAGGGATTCCTTTCTATTTGAATTTGACACCAATGATTCAGATTACTGTAAAAAGAATAGAAAACATTGCCTGGCATCTGTTAGCATCACTTTCACTCTTCACCTCCCAGGATCCTCAGTGACATTTAGGAATAAATGCACCATCACAAGAAGAAGACAAGTATGATGTGGAGGTAGGAGAAGAAAGAAGTGTGGATTTAGGAACATTATCTTTACACAAACTTCTTTTTCTTCAGTCATTTCAGTTGTAACGCTGATTGAGCTTTTCTTGGCAAGGATACTAGAGTGGTTTGTCATTTCCTTCTCCAGCTTATTTTACAGAGGCAAAGTAGTAAGTGGCTTTCCTAGAGTCACACACCTAGTATTTTAACTCAGGAAGATGAATTCTCCTGACTCCAGGTTGTTATAGGAAAAGTTAAGTTAAGATGCCCTCTGCAAATGTACACACCTTAACTTAACTTTTCCTATAACAAGGTCCAACACTCTATCCACTATACCACCTAACTGTCTGTGCAACTTAGTTTGTGATAATTCAGTAATTTCACAGAAACCCCTGAAGCCTAACTCTATTTGGGAAATTACTTTTAGACCTTTCCATGACTCCCTATTGCCTCCTCATATCAATGTCAAATTCTTTATTCTGGCATTTAAGGATTTTCTTAAATACCTAACACCTTCCTATATTCATATGTATACTCTATAATTTTTAATACTACTCTATTTCAGGTATTTAATCCATGATCCATGCCTCCCCAACACATTCCTTATTTTCTTGAGAGGAAGGAAAGAAAATGAAAGGAGGGAAGAGAGAAGAAAAAGAAAGAAAAAAGAAGGAAAGAAGGGGGAAAAAAAAGAGGGAAGAAATAGAAAAAAAGGAAGGAAAGAAGGGGGAGTAAGAAAAAAAGAAGGAAATGAAAAGAAAAAGGAAGGAAGGGAGAAAGAAGGAAAATGAAAGAAGAAATAAAAAGAATAAGGAAGGAAAGCGGGAAAGGAAAGAAAGAAGGAAGGATGGAAGAAAGGAGAGAAAAGAAGGAAAGGAAAAAAGGAAGGAAGGAAGGGAGAAAGAAAGAGAATAAGGAAGGGAAAAGAAAGAAGGAAGGGAAAAAGAAGAAAAGGAAGGATGGAAAAGAAGGGAGGGAGAAAGAAAAAGGAGGAAAGAAAGACAAGAAGCAAGTTTTCATTAAATGCCTACTGTGTGCACTTTACAAATGTTATCTCATTTGATGCTCACAATAACTGCGAATTTCTCTTTTACAATTAAGAGAACTGACAGGAAAAGGGCAGACTGCTTATTCATCTTTGTGGAGTTGTTGGCTTTTGGAGGTAGCATTGGAAGAAATGTGACCACAGGATCATAGAGAGAAATAAGATACTCTTAGGGCAGAGATCTGATATGCCAGGCCTTGTATGAAAGGGAATGAAGGATACATATTTCAGAAAAACAAGATTAATTTCTTGGAAGCCTATCTTCCGTGTCTCTGAGTTTCATTCATATGATTATAGGGCAAGTACACTCTCTTAATTTCTGGATGAGGAAACCAATACCTATGGAGGGTAAGGGACTTCTCTAAGATCACATAGGCACCAGTCATCAGACGTGGGATTTAAACATAGATCCTTAAATCCAAGAGTTGGAATGGAACTTCAGAGGTCTAGGCCAACTCCTTCATTTAGTGTGACTATCCAGCCTTGAGATGGAGGATTAATTACTTCCAAGTTAGTAAACCCATTTCACTTGTATACTATTTTAATTCTTAGTTTTAATTTCTTAGTTCCTCCTCCCACTCAAGCCCAAATCTGCCCCTCTGCACAGGTAGTCCTCCTAGTTCTTTCTACTGGGGCCAAACAAAATAAATTTAATCTTTCTTCCACATTTCAGCTGCTTGATCATAGTGATAATGAAAATGAACAACAATCTGGTCTATCCAGTAATGTGTTGTTTGGAGAGTAATAGAGGTAACCAAATCTCAAACTTATTTTTTGAGAAAACAGTAATAGATGATTTGGATTTCGTCGGAATTATCCAGTTGTCTGTGCGCTACAAATATGCCAAATGAGTAATTTGTCAAGCAAGCATTTACTATCTGAGGCCAAATGTGAACTCAGGATTTCCTGACTCCAGGCTTAACACTATACCCACTGAGCAACCTAGCGACCCCACAATCACCAATCTTTTGAAGGACTTAAGAAAGAAACTTTTTAGGAGAGTGCAAAATTATCCCATATTTTTTAACTTGTGCATCTTACTAGAATTGAGCTATTAAAGAGGAGTGGTCTGCATGTATGAGATATGCTCAAGCTTATCTCAGTGTCTTCCCCCCCTCCAAATTATTGTTCTTTGCCTCACGTTTTTAAGGTTGTATTTTGAATTAAAATTTAGCTGCTCTTCTGAAATTTAATTAGATTTTAATTTCTTCAGTTTGGGGGTTTTATTTCCTCTATAACTGATCATTCAACAAATGTTTGCCTTGAAAAAATAAAATTCTCTGGATATATACCTGAATGAAATGTTGCCTCTGTTACAGATATTGGGGGGGGGGAGTGTTTGCTTGTTTGTTTATTTTTTAAACAATAAGATATAGGGTGTTAGAGATGGAAGAGAATTTAAAAATAATTGGATTCAATGCAGCTAGGTGGCTCAGTGATGGAGGTCTAGAAAGGGGAGGTGCTGAGTCCTAGTCACTTAACCCAAATTCCTAGCTCTTACCACTGTCTTGGGG
>NW_025390425.1:3357-4782 GCF_016433145.1 Gracilinanus agilis | reverse complement strand
TTTTGTGGTGGCAAAAAAACTGGAAAAGGAGGGTATGTCCTTCAATTGGGGAATGGCTGAACAAACTGTGGTATATGCGGGTGATGGAATACTATTGTGCTAAAAGGAATAATAAACTGGAGGAGTTCCAGGTGAACTGGAGAGACCTCCAGGAACTGATGCAGAGTGAAAGGAGCAGAGCCAGAAGAACATTGTACACAGAGACTGATATACTATGGTAAAATTGAATGTAATGGACCTCTGTACCAGCAGCAATACAGTGACCCAGGACAATTCTGAGGGATTTATGGTAAAGACGCTACCCACATTCAGAGGAAGGACTGCAGGAGAGGAAACATAAGATAAACAACTGCTTGAACGCATGGGTCAGGGTGGACATGATTGAGGATGTGGACTCGAAACTACCACACCAATGCAACCACCACCAATTTGGAAATTGGTCTTGATTAAGGACACATGACAAAACTAGTGGAAATGTGCATCGGCCATGGGTGGGGGGAGTGCGGGGGGTGAAGGGGAAAGGAGGAGCATGAATCATATAACCATGTTAAAAATGAATATTAATAAATGTTTGAAAAAAATGTAATTATGTCCTGAAGAGGGAATCATTAGAAGACGACCAGATGATTCCAGGAATTCCCTTCTAACTACATCATCATCTGAGTGAACAACACTACTGCCACTCATGTACACATATTGATGATATTTCTATAGGCTACTCATAGTTTGAACCATGATATATGTAATCTACTCCAAAAATAAATAGGAGCTTCATACTTTCCTGGGAATTTTCCATTTCTAAAGTGGTTCCTTCCACAAAAGCCAACTTCGGTGGAGTTGCTATTGATAGCAGCATCTTCCTCAGCATGAAGATACTTCTAGAGGTAATGTCAAGGAGTCTTTGACTTCTAAAATCTCCCTAGTCCATGGCATTGAATATAAGCCACTGTTTCATAGCTCTGACATGGAACATTATGATGCTGGAGATGGGCTTTGGTGCAAAATGCCTGCTGATATGGAGGGGTTAGTTGATCAAAACTCAAGAATAAATGCCAGCTGCAGAATAGAACTAGGATAAGAACAACAAGAAGCTTTGGATGACAGCCTGGAATTCAAGAAGTTCCACAACTACCTCAGTCACAACTTTATGATTTATACTGATCTTAAGTCTCTAACAGAATTTTTTAAATACATGTGCATGTATGCCCAAGTCCTTCAATCTGTAACCATATAGATAAGGTGAGCATAGAAGTATTCTGTTCTGTCTATTCCTATATACTTGCCTTCAAGACTAGAAGAACAATAGAGTGACTGCCTTGATTGTTGGCAATAACAGTGAACCACACCGCTGACCCTGCAGGTAGGGAGAGAGAGAGAGAGAGAGAGAGAGAGAGAGAGAGAGAGAGAGAGAGAGAGAGAGAGAGA
>NW_025390425.1:0-3323 GCF_016433145.1 Gracilinanus agilis | reverse complement strand
GGAGAGAGAAAGAGAGAGAGAGAGAGAGAGAGAGAGAGAGAGAGAGAGAGAGAGAGAGAGAGAGAGAGAGAGAGAGAGAGAGAGAAGGAACAATTACTCTTCCAGGAAGAGTGCTGGTGCTTTTAGACTAGCTAAAATGTAATTAACCTGTGTTATTAAGGTGAAGAGAAGCAGGGAAAGGTCTCCAGTTTTACTAGATTAGCCCCAGAATTTCTGCTAATGCATAGTGAATTATTGCATAGGAAGGAGAAAGAAGAAAAGCATCTTTGACAAGGTTAGAATCTTTCCAATTTCTCAAGAACCTTTCATTCGATGTCTATATACATATACAGTCGGTCCTAATTATTCATGGATTCTATATGTGTGAATTCATCTACTAGATAATAATTTACTTGTAACCTCAAGGTTCTTTCATGGTCATTGGAGCACATGCTCAGAGCAGTGAAAAATTCTCACTTTCCGTATCCATTATCAGCTGAGATCTGAACAAGGCAGCACACTGCCTTCTTATTTCAGCTCTCATACTGCAAACAAGTGCCATTTTCATGGTCTATTTAGTATTATGTTTTTCACATATTTGTGCTTTTTTGTTGGTGATTTCACTCTTTAATATGGCCCCAAATTATAGTGCTGAAGTGTTATCTAGTGTTACTGGGTGCAAGAAGACTGTGATATACCTTACAGAAAAAAATATATGTTTTAGAGAAATGTCATTCAGGCATGACTTATACTGCTGTTGGCATTGATTTCAGTGTTAGTGAATCAACATTATGGTATATATATATATAGGGAAAAGAAGTTCACATGTAATTAATTATCTTATATATATATATATATATGTATATAATAAACAGAGAGAGAGAGAGAGAGAGAGAATCTTTAAACAGAAACACACATAAAATGGAGTTATATATTGATTGATTGATGAACATATAACCAGAGGCTTACATGAAACTAATCCTGAATTTCCACCAGGAGCAGTGGTTCTGTATTAGTTAATTCAGTGTTTTTGGTGCATTATAGAGTATAACTACCATGAATAAGGAAAATCAACTGTATGTGTATGTTTATGTGTGTATGTGTGTGCATATAGTTGTTTAGTTGTTTTCAGTCATGTTCAATTCTTTGTGACCCCATTTGGGATTTGCTTGGCTGAGATACTGGAGTGGCTTATAATTTCCTCCTCCAGCTTTTTTTTTTTTGCTTACATTGCACTTAGAGTTGATATTAAGTGCAGATTCCTAAGCAGAGTGAGAAGGGCTAGGCAGTTGGGATTAAGTGACTTGTCCAAAATCATACAACTAGGAAATGTCTGAAGCCAGGTTTGAACCCTAAACTCCCCCATCACCAAGTTTGACTCTCTATTCACTGAGTCACCTAACTGTCCCTCTTTAGTTCTTTTTATAGATGAGGAAACTGAGGTAAGCAGGATTAAGTGACTTGCCCAGGGTCACATAGCTAGAAATTATCTGAAGCTGGATTTTAAGTCAACTCTTTCTAACTCTAGGCTCATCACTCTATCTACTGCACTAACTAGTTACTAGGTGTATATATGTATGTATGTGTGTATGTACATATGTACATGTATGCATGTAAATATGCATATGTGTATAGTTGTGTGTTTGTGAATAAATGTGTATATGCTGTAAACATATATGTAGTCTATATGTACATATGTTCTGCTGTAACAACACTTGAAATAACTAAAACGTGAGTTCCTGCATATAAGTAGAGCATCAATATGTATATATATATATATATTTAATGTCTATATAAAATGTAAACTATATGAGTTCCCACTTATAGCAATAAATGAGCATGTATTAAGTACTTACTATGTAGCAGCCTCTGCAGCAGAGCTAAGATCTCCACATGGACAGATGAGGTCCCACATGGAGAGGAAATGTTGCTTGCAGAAAATAGGATCCAATTTACAAATAAGCTTGGACTGAGTCCCACTTAAAATATTCCCACACATGTGAAAAAGTCACATATAATAATGTTGGCCTGATGATGATGATGATGATGATGATGATGATATATTACCTTGGTTCTTTCTCTCACTAGTCTAAAGAACGGGGGGCAGCTGGGTAGCTCAGTGGATTAAGAGCCAGGCCTAGAGGCGGGAGGTCCTAGGTTCAAATCTGACCTCAGACACTTCCCAGCTGTGTGATCCTGGGCAAGTCACTTGACCCCCATTGCCCACCCTTACCACTCTTCCACCTAAGAGCCAATACACAGAAGTTAAGGGTTTAAAAAAAAACTAGTCTAAAGAACAATGATAATTCATACACTTTGTCTTGTGGGGACTCAGAAGCCTTCTCCACTCTATTTCACCAAAGACAAGCAGGGGAGCAAGGGCTTCTACATGTTTCTAATTTCTAAGTCTTCTTACCAGAATACTGATTTAGAGAATTTGGAGAATTTCCCCTTGCTTGACTTTGGGAATTTTATTGATTGGAGCTATCACTCAACTAGTAGGAGAGCTTATTCACTCTGTGTTTTGTCTGGTACATTTTAATCTGCATCACTTCTCTGATTTCTCTTTGCTCTTGAAGGGACAAATAAATTTATTTGCTATTCACTGGAAGTAATGTTCTTTGCGTAATTAGCATTTGTTAGAAAGGGAGTCAAGCCTTTGAATACATTTTGTAGAACTCCTTCACCATTAAATGATAGAAACCAGATAAGTAACTTACATCTGAAAATTATGTTCCCCATCATTAGTAATATTGAAAGGAGTAAGCAGATAAAATTTGAGTCTAGTATTCACTTTCTGAAGATAGCAAAGCAGGCTAATCATCTGCTGCCCTCTTGAAATCTCCTTGTGGCCTGAATCATCTCCTCCCCTCTAGACAGAAATCAAAGTGGCCCCTTGGGGGGTGGGCGAGATTCCAGAAAAATGGCATTGACCTTGGAGCAATCATAAAAATAGCTGCTATTTACCTTGTACTTGAAAATTTGAAGCATGTATAAATATATGTATCAAATCTCATTTGATTCTCACAATAACCCTGTGAAGCGGGTCCTAATATTATCCCCATTTTATAGATGAAGAAATTAAGGCAGATTTGCCAGTCACACAGCTTGTCAGAGGTTTAATTTGAATTCACATGTCCCTGAATCCAAGTCCAGAGATAGAAGCAGAAGACATATTTAAACTTCCCCTTATTTCTCTGTCTTATTACCTTCCTTCCCTCCCTCTCTCCCACCTTTCCTCCTTTCTTCCTTCCTTCTCCCTCTTTCTTCCTCTCCCTCTCCTTCACTTCTTCTCTCCCTCCCTCTCTATCTGTCTCTCTCTCTCCCTCCCTCTCTTTCTGTCT
>NW_025390424.1:0-1701 GCF_016433145.1 Gracilinanus agilis | reverse complement strand
TTGTTTTCTTTTGTGTTTCTACTCCCATAGATATTCCTCTGAATGTGGATAGCGTTCTTTTTCATAGGTCCCTCAGAATTGTCCCGGATCATTGCATTGCTGCTAGTACAGGAGTCCATTACATTCGATTTTACCACAGTGTATCAGTCTCTGTGTCCAATGTTCTCCTGGTTCTGCTACTTTTACTGTGCATCAGTTCCTGGAGGTCATTCAAGTTCCCATGGAATTCCTCCAGTTTGTTATTCCTTTGAGCACAATATTCTGTCACCAGCTGTTATGGATACAAGAAGAGGTGCATTAATGTCCCTATTTTTCCACATCTCCTCCAACATTTATTACTTTCCTTTCCTGTCATGTTAGCCAATTTACTAGGTGTGAGGTGGTACCTGAGAGTTGTTTTGATTTGCATTTCTCTAATTATAAGACATTTAGAACACTTTTTCCTGTGCTTATTAATAGTTGTTATTTCTTCATCAAAAAATTGCCTATTCATGTCCCTTGTCCATTTATCAATTGTGGAATGGCTTGATTTTTTTTTTACAATTGATTTAGCTCCTTATAAATTTGAGTAATTAGACCTTTGTTTTGTGGATGAGTTCATCCCATTCACATTCAGAGTTATGATTACCATCTGTGTATTCCCCAACATTTTGATTTCCTTTCCTTTCCTAGTTCTGCCCTTCTGTCCTTCTACACCATTAATTTGCTTTTATTCATTCCCCCTAATCCCCCCTATTAAGTTCAAGGTACATGATTTTAATGGGACAAGGAAAGACCTTATGTTTCTGTATGTTACCTACAGTCTTGAGTTCCTGATAGGTTAATATTTGAAAAGCAGACTTTTTAACCCTCACCCAGAATTCCCATCCCTTTTCTTCTACTCAAAACATATCTTTTTGCCTCTGTGTTCCTACCTGGTCTCACCCCAAATTTCTTCCAGAGCCTCCCTGGCAGGCCTGACTGACATGGCCAAATCCCGGGTCCTAGAAGTCAGTAGCAGAGACTGTTCTTGGGCCATTCCTGGAATTGTGGGACACAAGTTCATCCTCTCTGTTGGAGGGTGGATGAATAAATGACTGTGCTTGGGCCTGAATGTCTGGAACCTGGACTGGCTCATCCAGGCAGGGGCTACAAAGTCCCTGGAAAAACCCTAGAACACAGTTGGAGATTGTGAGTCACACTGACAGCAAGCAATGATGGCACCCATGGAGGTTTGTGGTGAAAGTAAATGGAGGAAGGTAGGAGAATTGGAGGAATGGGAGAAAGGAGAGAGGAAGGGAAAGGAAGGTGGGGAGCCCCAGTGGGGGAAATTGACCAGAGCACTTCATGGGCTCAAATGAATGATCAGAGAGCAACTTTAGGGTTTAGAATAGCTAGGTTTTATTTAAGTTAGGAAAGGGAAGGTCTGGGGAAAACTAGGAAGTAGAAAGAAATGGAAAAATGTGCCAAGAGAGGGATCAGGGTCTCAGGGTAGAGAGCCTAAAAACTACTATCCTCAGCAAAACTATGATTCCCAGAGCCCCACTCACTTCCTGTCCTTAGTGCTGATATAGACAGGATATAAATTGGGTGGATGTCTGTCTCTCTGCCTCTTGGTCTTCCTGTCTTGGCTTTCATCTAGCAGGCTTTTTGAGCAAGTAGAAAAATTTAGTCGCATGGTTCTATTTTGTCAGATAATAAACTCCATAAATATAACACTTC
>NW_025390423.1:9954-10949 GCF_016433145.1 Gracilinanus agilis | reverse complement strand
AATTTGTTAATATATGCACTCAGGGATATAAATTTCCCCCTGAGTACTGCCTTGGCCGCATCCCACAGATTTTGGTAGGATGTCTCATCATTGTCATTTTCTTCAATGAAATTGTTGATTGTTTCTATGATTCCTTCTTTGACAAATTGGTTTTGAAGAATCATATTATTTAATTTCCAATTAGTTTTTGATGTTCCTGTCCAAGTGCCCTCACTAATTATTATTTTTATTGCATTATGATCTGAGAAGGTTACATTTATTATTTCTGCTCTTTTGCATTTGTTTGCAATGATTCTATGCCCTATAACATGGTCGATCTTTGTGAATGTGCCATGTGCAGCTGAGAAGAAGGTGTATTCCTTTTTGTCCCTATTTATTTTCCTCCACATATCAATTAGATCTAATTTTTCTAGGACTTCATTCACCTCTCTTACCTCTTTCTTATTTATTTTTCGGTTTGATTTATCTAGATCTGAAAGAGGAATATTTAGATCTCCCACTAGTATGGTTTTACTATCAATTTCCTTCTTGAGCTCTGCCAGTTTCTCCTTTATGAATTTGGGTGCTATGCCACTTGGTGCATACATATTGAGCAGTGTTATTTCCTCATTGTTTATACTACCTTTAATCAGGATGTAATGACCTTCCCTGTCTTTTTTAATCATATCTACTTTTGCTTTGGCTTTGTCAGAAATCATAATAGCCACTCCTGCCTTCTTTTTCTCATTTGATGCCCAAAAGATTTTGCTCAAACCCTGAACCTTAAACTTGTGTATGTCCACCCGCCTCATATGTGTTTCTTGTAGACAACATATGGTGGGATTTTGGTTTCTAATCCACTCTGCTATTTGCTTCCGTTTTATGAGCGAGTTCATCCCGTTCACATTCAGAGTTATAATCATCAGTTGTGCATTTGCTGACATTTTCAAATCCTGCCCCCTTCCTATCCCTTCCCCTTAAGCTATTTCCTTAAAAACCAGTGGCTCGCTATAAAG
>NW_025390423.1:9022-9857 GCF_016433145.1 Gracilinanus agilis | reverse complement strand
AGATAAGAGTTTTATGTCCCAATGGATAGTATAGCTACTCTTCCCTCTCCAGGTTGATTACACTGAGAGTAAGGTTTGATTATTACCTCTTTATGCTCTCTTCCTCTCCTTCTTATAATAGTATTTGTCCCCTCTCTCTCCCATGCCCTCTTTGTGTGTAATAGAATATTCTATTTTCTTATTCGCTCAAGTTTCTCTTGGTGACCCCTGCTATTCTCCCCCTTTTTCCCATCCCCCATGCCATCTTAGATTATTTAGTGTTCCACCCTCACCCTGTTAATTATTCTTCTGATTACTATAATAGTGAATATTATAATAGTGAATAGAGTTCACTACAGAGAATTATACATAATATTTCTCTACAAAGGAATACAGATAATTAGATCTCACTGAGGCCCTTAAAAAGGCAAATTTAAAAATTATAAGTTTTCTTTCTTTCCCCTCTGTATCTTATTTACCTTTTCAGGTTTCTCTCGATTTTTGTGGTTGGATATCAAACTTTCCATTTAGCCCCGGTCTTTTCTGTGCAAATACCTGGAATTCTTCAATTTTGTTGAATGCCCATACTTTCCCTTGGAAATATATAGTCAATTTTGATGGGTAGTTGATCCGTGGTTGCAGGCCCAGCTCTCTTGCCTTTCTGAATATTGTATTCCACGCCTTGCGGTCTTTTAGTGTTGAGGCTGCCAGATCCTGTGTGATCCTGATTGTTGCTCCTTGATATTTGAATTGTTTCTTTCTGGCTTCTTGTAAGATTTTTTCTTTTGCTTGGAAACTCTTGAATTTTGCAATGATATTTCTTGGTGTTTTCCTTTCTTGATCGAATGCCGCAGGT
>NW_025390423.1:0-8931 GCF_016433145.1 Gracilinanus agilis | reverse complement strand
GTCTATATTGCCCTCTTGTTGTAGGACTTCAGGGCAATTTTGCTGAATTATTTCTGTTAGTATAGAGTCCAGGTTTTTATTAATTTCTGGTTTTTCTGGAAGACCAATTATTCTCAAATTGTCTCTTCTAGACCGGTTTTCTTGGTCTGTCACTCTCTCATTGAGATATTTCATGTTTCCTTCTATTTTTTCAGTCTTTTGGCTTTGTTTTATTTGTTCTTGTTGTCTTGAGAGATCATTAGTTTCTACTTGCTCAATTCTAGCCTTTAGGGATTGATTTTCGGCCATAATCTTCTGGTAATCGGCCATAATCTTTTGGTTTTCGGCCATAATCTTCTTGTTTTCGGCCATAATCTTCTGGTATTCCTTTTCAATCTGGTCATTTCTTGTGTTCAATTTGCTTATCAGTTCATTTGGTTTCTGAGCCTCGCTTTCCAGTTGCAAGATTCTACCTTTTAAGCTGTTATTTTCTTGCCAGATCTCTTCCATTTTCCTCAAAATCTCAGATTTGAACTCTTCCATAGGTTGTGAGGAGTTTTCCTTATTTGGGGAGGGTCTGGATGGTTGTTTGTTCTCCTCCTCTGTTTGCTCGGTTGTCTGGATTTTCTCTGTGTAGAAGCTGTCGAGTGTTAAAGACTTCTTTTTTTTGTTATTATTCTTTCTCTTCTGAATTTCCTGTAACTGGTTAGCCATCATTAGCCCAGCAGCTTCTCAGGTTTATCCTCGCTCTCAGTGTCTGTCTGAGATCTATTGGCTCCTGAGGACTGAGTTTTAGTTTTTTCCAAGGTCAAGCCCCCTGGTGGATTCCCTTGCTAGAACCTCTGCAGGAGGTTTCTTTACAAGTCTCAGGGAGCTACTTCCACAGTTGTATACCCGTCTGCACTGGTTCCCCACTTGGGCTTTAGTTCCTGGTTGTGTTTGCCTCCACCCACGCCTCTGCTCAGCCAGCACCCACGCCTCTGCTCAGCCGGCACCCAAGTCTCTGCTCAGCGGGCACCCACGCCTCTGCTCAGCCAGCGCTCCGCTCCCAGCTTCCGCTCCCGCGCGCGCGCGCTCAGCTTTCGCGTGCGTTCTTGACTTAATGGGGTCCTAAGTCTTGCTGCTCTCAGGAACAGGTCCCGGAGCTGCTGATGACTCGATGGGTGCCCCAAACTTGCTCTATTTCTTTTTAGCTGGGTTCAGAGCTATAGGTGAGTGTGGAGGGGGTGGGGGTGGGGCGGATGCTCAGCTCGCGCTTGAGTGAGAGCCCTTTTTAGCTTGGAAATGTCTCGATTCCACGTACCTTCCACGCTGTGCCCTGTTGTGGGGTTCCTCCGTTCGTCTGGACTTGTTTTTATGTCTCCTTGAGGAGTTTTGTGTGTTTCGGTCAGGAGAGGTTTAGAGCTGCTTCTTACTCTGCCGCCATCTTAACCCGGAACTCTTATAAATATTTTCATTTTTTAAAATTAACCTGCTTGTTGTTTCTTATGATAAAATTGTATTCCATCAAAATCATATGCCACAACTTGTTCGTAATTTTTAAAATAGGATTTCTGATCAGATGTGACAGATTGGACTGGTTTATGTCTAAGATTAGTTTCTACCCTGAGTCTATGAGGCTCTGGTAACCATCACAGATTCAGGAAGCTCTATTTTCCTGTCTGCTTTTGCCAGAGTGGGTTCAAAGCAGAAGGAAAAGAAAATGAAAAAGCCTTTGAACTAGGTTGAGTGAGAGAAAGGATGGCATAATGAATAAAAGCCTGGCCACAGAATTGGAATGACCCAGGTTCAAGTCTGGCTCTGACACATGCTGCCTGAGTCACTCTTTTAAATGATATATTACTGATGATTGATATATCTGAATCAGTGGAAGGAGACAAATGATATTTCTTAAACTCATGAAATCACAAGCCTGGACCTTCATCTGTATTCCTTTTTTTTAAAACCAGAATTGGGTAAATAATTAGGAAATGTATCTGGGAAAAATTGAGGGCGTTAGAAAGGAGAAAAATATTTTTATTGAAGAATTAGTCTTAAGGATACATATATTTTCATCAGTTGATGCTTCATACTTTTTTGGAAGGAAAAAAAAGCATTTATTAGTCACTATTTTCAGACACTGGGTTAAACAGTTTACAAGTAATATTGCATTTGATCATCACAATAATCCTGATATGAATGTTTGTTTTATTATCTTCATTTTACAGTAGAGGAAACTGAAGCAAACAGAATTCATTTTAAGTGACTTGCCCATAGTCACGTAGTTCATAAATGTCTGAGTCTATATTTGAACTCATTTCTAGCCTAATGCCAAGCCCAGCAAATTGTCTCACAATGCACTACAAATTTCATAGATGGAAATCTTCTAGGGCAGCTTATGCTATGAGACTGTTCCCTAATATACAGTGATTATTGACTATCGTAGTGTTTCTAAAACTCATTATTATGAAAAAACTATACTTTAATATTAAATGGGATGTTGGAAATACAGTGAGCATTCAATAAATATGTGTATTCTTTTTAAATTAAGATTTCTGGTGAGGTGACTGAAGAAGAGTTTGAGTGGATATGTGTAAGAGTGTGTATCTAATAATTTCTAGAGTTAATGACTTTTTCTGAGTTTTGATATTGGGGTTAATATGTGTTTGCCCTATTAAAAAACAAACGAACAACTGATATAAAAGTTTTGATAAATTAAATTAACCGGGACATAATTTTAATTACTTGGGAATCACTGTTGACTGAATTTTAGAAACCTAGGTTGAGAATGCTAACATCCACATTAGTTTCAGGCCACTTTTATTTCTGAATGCTAAACTAGTATTGCATATACATAAACCTATGTATGGGAGCATGGACACTGATCATTCAGAGTATCTGAAATGGCCCATTAATTTTTATATGAATAAAATAAATTATAAATTATTTTAGTGATATTTTGCTTTTAAAAGTGAAAAAATATAATTCACTTTTTCAAAGTATAGTCTTCAAAATGCAATTTTAGTTTCTAAAATTCATGTTTTTAAAGTACCAAAAACATTCTGACTTTCTCATTTAAGATATTTTAAAGCTTTCTGGAGGAATATGGAATTAGTAAATTTTTAAATCTTTAGATTATAAACTGAATGGATGACCTATTATGTAAAGTAGAGTTCTGGTAAATTTTGAGGTTTTAACTCAACACTAGATAACCTCTCTGTCTCTCATGTTTATAGCATCCTAAATCTATTTAATTTAGATTATCAGCCTTTTGGATTCTGAATTTAACCCAGCTATATCACTATATTTCAATTGGTAAAAAAATATGGAAAATGATGGCAAAACAAAATGACAACACTAGAGAATATGATCAAAGTTGAACAAAGATGAGAAAAAAAAGTTTCCTTTAAAATGATTGTCTAAAAAGAAAAATTTAATTAGTTCTGCTGGTCTAAAAAGTTGCTATTATTATTAGAATATTTCTTCAACTGTAATGAGAGGAATAACTTTAATTCTGAGAACTAACAGTGAGAATTAGAGTTGAAAAAGTAAGCAATTGGGAACTAGTATACCCAGCCTTCAGACTGGGTTCTGCCATTAACTAGCTGTGTAATATCAGATAGCTCACCTTACCTCAGTTTCCTCATCCATAAAATGATACTTTCCAGATAACATAAGAAGTTTGCTTAAGTTCTTGACATATGACACACTTTCTTTTCAGTAAATATTTACTAATTACCTACTATGTGCAGAATATTGTCCTAATCACCAGAGTAAAGGAAAATAAAAAAGAAACGACAACAAAAAAGAATAGTCCTTGCCATTGTGGAGTCTCCAATCTTCTAGGGGACATGTCATGCCAGAGTATAAAAAGGCCTAAACTTTGAAAAAACCTAGATTCCAATCCTAATTCTATTTTTACCATTTATCTTCTGGGCAACCAACTTAAGCTCGATTGGTCACAGTTTCCCCAACTATTAAATGGAGATAAAACTTGAACTAACAGTCTTACAGAGTTAATGTGAAGAAAGCAGTTTATAAATTATAAAGTTGTTATTGCAGAGAGAAGTTGATACATATGCAAATAATTATAACACAAAATATCATGTGATAATGATATGTGGACCATTTACAGAAAGAAAGAGATCCTTCTCCTCTGGGAGGATTAGAGAAGGAGAGTGACTAATGAGCTAAAGTCTCAAAGTACCATTTAGAAATAGTATGAGGAGGTGTGGAAGATGGGCAAAATGGCTAAAGGGAATAGTAGTGAACAAAGGCATAGAGCCAAAAAAAAAGTATAAAGTACACAGGAGAGCTGTCTGGCATAAGGCTAAAAAGGTTAGGTTGATGCCAGTTTAAAGAGGCCCAAAAAAATAACTATCGGTAGCTAGAAGGCACAATGGATAAACTAGTGGGTCTGGGGACAAGACCTGAGCTCAACTGTGAAATCAGATGCCTATTAGCTGTGTGACCCTGGGCAAGTCACTTAACCCTGTTTGCCTCTGTTTCCTCATCTATTGTAATATGTATAAATTAGTATCCATTTACACTATAAAATGAGTTAGAGAAGAAAATTCAAATCACCTGAAGTATCTTTGCCAAGTAAACCTCAAATGGGGTCACAAAGAATTAGATAAGGCTGAAACAACTGGACATCAACAACAAAAATAATAGTTCAGGGGCGGCTGGGTAGCTCAGTGGATTGAGAGTCAGGCCTAGAGACGGGAGGTCCTAGGTTCAAGCCTGGCCTCAGCCACTTCCCAGCTGTGTGACCCTGGGCAAGTCACTTGACCCCCATTGCCCACCCTTACCAATCTTCCACCTATGAGACAATACACCGAAGTACAGGGGTTTAAAAAAATAATAGTTCATTTATACAATTAAAAACATTTTTTACATATTCAGTACTTTTTCTGCCATGCATAATTTTTTCTTTAATTTCCAGATTTGCCTTTTAGAGTGCCAGAGCCATGAAAGGCTGACATATACAAATATTTTCTGTAGCCAACCCCTGGGGAATAAAATGCATTTGTATTTACTGGGAAAAACTGCACTCAGTGTGGTCATAATTGTTATATTTCCTTTTTGGTTTTTATATCTTCTGTCCTGCTGAGCAAAATGCTTTACTGCTGCCCCTTTGGGAGTTGAATGCATTACTACTTATTCTCTGCTCTAGTGGCTTTCTTCTTTTGGGTTGTTATCTAAACTCAGAATTTATATAGATTGAGGATTTGTTTCCTACACCCTGGTATCCAAATGGAAGAGTGTAGCAGGAAGTTGAAATTAAGCATCTGTAGCTCAGAAAAGAGTCTAATACTGGAAAGGTAGGCTTGGAGTCATCTGCATTGAGATTCTCCTGGAAGTGTGACTCATAGTCATATAAACCACTTCCATGGTAGTACCTACTTTTTTAGTTAAGATAAAATAGTTCCTGAAGCTTAGAGTATATATACGAAGGGTATAATCAGCCTGGAAAATTAGATGGAAATATGATGATGTGGGGCTTTAAATGTCAAACAGATGAATTTATATTCTTTCCTTGAGGAAATAATGAGTCACTACAGCTTCTTAAACAGTGGAGTGGCCTGAGCAGATCTGTGCTTGAAGGAAAGGGACTGGATACAGAAAGAACAATTGAGAGACTATTGGAATAGTCCAAGAGATAGAGATGATGAGAGTCTGAAGTAAGGTAGCAGTGAAGTGGGGGGGGGGGGGGAAGAAGACAGGAGAGATGTTGTGAAAATAGATACAACAAGACTTGGCATATGATTGGGAAAGAGGAAGAGAGCAAAAATGAAAAGCCAAAGATGATTCCTAGGTTTTTAGCCTAGGTAATTAGAATGATGGCGCCCTCACAAGAAACAGGGAAATTATGAGGAGGGGTTGAGTTCTGGTGCTAATGAAATGATGATTTCTGCTTTAGACACATTGTACTTGAGATACCTTTTGGATATTCAGTTGGAAATGTCCAACAAAAAGTTAAAGATGTGGGAGAGTACAGGAGAGAGATGACACCTGGGTGTGCAGATTACATAGAGAAAATTGTTAAATGATGATGTTAAATGATGAGAACAGACAGAAAGGGAAGGGGAAGATGGAGAGGGTCCAATAAATCTAAAAGACCATGTCTCAATTTATGGAGGAGTAGAATCTGTTTCATGGAGGAAGTAGCTATGATGAAGAAAGCATAGATTCCTAAAATAAAATAACTTGAAATTACATTAAATCAAAAAGTATTCCCATGTATCTATTGAATATCCTCTTTATGTTCAGCATGGTGCATCATGATGAGAACTGTAGCCAGGGTATAAAAATAGAGGTAAGGCTATTACCAAAGAGCAAGAGAAAGAATCCATTCAACTCCAAGAGACATCAACAAAGCAATTCCATACATGGGTTGAAAACTAAGGCCAGGATCATAATGGTGGGATTAGACAGAGACCATAGATTATTCACTGTTGGAAGTAGCCAAGGCTCAACAGCAAAAGTATAAGAAAATTGCCTTCAGCAAGAGAAGGTCATTTGTAAAAAAACAGAATAGTTTCTCTATTATTGTGTTGAACACTGGCTATGTTAATTGTTCAATCAGTTATTGTGCTAGAGAGGAATATATTAATACTTTTGAAATATATTTAAAAACTAAGGTAATAAAATAAAGAGGGGATAGTATTTTGTTAAACTTGGAAGATGCATTTCCTGGCTTGAAAATAATATGTTCCAATGTGAATTTAATATTAATAATTTCTGAATCATATTTTTGAACTTCAGTGAACATTTAGAAACAACTCTTTTAATTTGATGAGAATGAAGCTATCCTCCAAAGTTGTTTTAGCATATGCAAGTGTTTCATTTTCTTATTTGACTTTTTTGTCTTTAATAAATTGAAGGGAAAAGATTTACCTAGAAACCTTATAATAAAATACTAATAATGTGTTACACAGAAATCAATATGAAGAGCTGTCAGACATAATATGGAATTAGATTTACCTTTAATTTTTATACCTGGTAATTTTTTTAGATGAAACTTGTCTGTGCCTTCTGACAATGATATTCTTCTACTCATAGTGTTCCTTCAGATCAATATTTGTTTTGTTTTAAGACCAGTCAGATTTTTCATTAATATTGCTTTATAAAAATGACAGAATAATTCCCTTGGTTCTGATTCTCCTTGACCCATTTGTAGCCTCTGACAATATCGATCAAATTTTTTTCATTTAATTTTTCCCTTCTATCCATTTTTTTGTATGCTGTCATATCCTGGCTCTCTCTTCTCTGACCATTTCTTTGTCTATTTGTGACCCCTGAGCATAGATATTTTCCATAATTCAGTCTTTGTGCCTCTTACCTTTCTCTCTATATACTCTCTCCTTCAGAGTATCTACTCTTAAGATTTCAAGTGTCCCTTCCATATAGATAACTCCAAATCCCAGTCTCTAGCTTCACACCATTTCCAGAGATTAAGCCTCTCACCTCCAACTTCCTGCAATAAAATTTCCAGTTTTTGTGATGCTACCTCAAATGTAGCCTAAATAAAACTAAACTCACCATATTTCCCCAAGAATTGCTGCTTCTTAGGTTCCCTATTTTTTAAAGTTTTGCCACAGTTCTCCTAGTTGACAATGCTTAAAACTTTGGCACCGATCAAGGACACATGACAAAACCATTGGAAATGTGTGTTGGCCATGGGTGGGGGGAGTGCGTGGGGTGAAGGGGAAAGTAGGAGCATGAATCATGTAACCATGTTAAAAATGAATATTAATAAATGTTTAAATTTAAAATATATATATATAAGCAAAACAGACTTTATGTCATCTGGGTTCTTTTGTTGCTATATTGGCTGCCCCAATATATTATGTAAATTAATATTAAATATATTAAATTGCCAATGATTTAAAAGGTGACCTTACCTTAACTCAAAATAAAAAAAAAAAAAACTTTGGCACCATTTCCTTTCTTTCATCTCACTATAGTCAATTGATAACCAGGTCTTGTTCCTCCTTTTACAAGTTTTTTGCATAGAACATCAATAAGTCAATGTTCAACAAGTAATTATTATGTATTTGCTATGTGTCAGACTCTCTGCTTAGTGCTGAGGTCACAATTATAGGGAATGAAACAATCCCTACCCCCAACAAACTGACATTTTAATAGAGGACACAAGTACATATCAAAATATATGCAGATGATTTGAACATGTTAATGAACTAACTCCAAGGTGACACAGATAGGAATTGATATGTTTCTCAAAAAAGCTAATGAGACCCCAAACTCTGACCCCTCTCAAGTCCTCTTCTATCTCCTAAGGGTCCATCTGCCAAATGCTCCCAACTCTAATCTATGTTATATGAGTGATACTATCTGCCTTTCCCCTCTCCCCATCTTCTTCCTCAAACTGCTTGCTTTCTCTTTTTCATGCTTTCTATACCCCTCATCTTTGAGCCGTCTGCCTCTGAACTCCTTTCACTATTTGTCTCCAAACCTTATTATAGTGTGAGCCAGTTGTACTTCCACCCAGCCATAAAAATTATATATTCAGCTGAATGCACTATTATAACCTATCAGACTATTTACCACCTGGTGGGGAGCAGGGTGAAAAGAAGGGAGAAAATCTGAATCCTAAAATGTCAGAAAATAATTATCAAAACCTTCTTCTCCATGTGACTAAAAATGTATAAATAAATAAAAATATATACAGCATTAGTATGCATTGAATATTTGGTAGAGTATACAAAGTAGTTCAGGACCGGATATTATGGGGAGAAGGGTGCTAGTAGTTGGGGGATCAGAAAAAAAGATTCACGTAGAAGATACTGCCTGAGCTGCATCTTAAGGGAAAGGAGAAAATCTATGAGGAAGCAATAAGAAGGAAGGATGTTTCAGACCTGGAGGGAAAGAGGTGGAGAACCCTGAGTGAGGAACAAAAAATAAACCGGTTTGACTGGCTAGCAGAGTGTGGAAGAAGTCCTATCTAAT
>NW_025390422.1:0-3053 GCF_016433145.1 Gracilinanus agilis | reverse complement strand
CTTTTCCTTTCCTTCTAGTTAACACTTTCTTTTAGATTTTTATCGACTTTTCTCTATTTTATATATTTTCATTCATGTTACTAAAGCCCTTTCCCTCTGTCTATCGTTTTATCTCTATTCATTTCTCTGTCCTTCTTCCTCTCTCACTCTTTCTCTCTCTAGTCTCTCTTTCTCTGCCCCTCTCTATATCTCTCTATTTCTTGATTCTCCATCTCTGTCACTTGCTTTGTTTTCCTCTATCTAATCTGTCTGCCTTTTTCTGTTATCCCTCTACCTTCCTCCCCCTCTCTCTCCTTGGACCCTGTCATTCTTTCATCCCTTCCTCCTTTACTTGCTTTTTTCTTAGTTTCATTCCCTTCTCTCTCTGTCTCTGTCTCTCGTTTTATCCTCCTCTCACCCTATTTTTCTCCTCAGATTATAGGAGTCTAATGGAGAACCCTGTACTATATTTACACTCTAGAGGGGGAAAACAATCACACATAAATTATCAGCAAAAGGAAAAAAAATCATTGGCATTCCCTTGGATATGGGAAATCCTGAAAACAGCATCACAATATATGGAGTTGCTTCAAACAACATTGGGCCCCAGCTGGGTATGACTGCCTTTGGAGGAGCAAACACAAATCCATCCACAAACATTCTGCATAACACAAACTGGTCCTCAAGCTTAATTTATGTAAGGTATCAATGAGAAATTAGGTCAAAAGTCATTAAATGTTCAAGTCAGAAAAACCAAGTACCTAAAGCTCAGGAAATAAAAGAAAACAGGCTGTGGGTCTCAGAGATACTGTCTCAAGGGAAGAAAGATTTACCTCAGAAGTTGAAGCAGAGGGAGTCACAAAAACGCAAACAAATAAAGAGGAACCCCCTACCTAGCAACGGGGAAACAGATTCTCATTGGACAACAGCCTCATCACTATTCCATAAAGGAGACAAATCCATTGCCCAATGTGTGTGGGGGGAACACCAGGGGACAATGCAGGGGAGAAACCGAGGCCCAGAATGCTGTCAAACTCTAATACCTTCCACACAAGTTTCCCTTTTACCTTTCCTGCCTCCCTCCTGCTCTCCCTGGGCTCGCCCTCTTCTGTCTCCTCCCCTCCCCCTTTCTCTCTCCCCAAATTTCTCTTTGCCCCTCATTCTTTCTCCCCTCATTTATTGCCCCTTTCCCCCTCTCTACTACTTCCTTTCTTTCTCTACCCGCTCTGGGGAGTCCTGGGACCTGAGTTCCGTTATGGTTCTCATATTTCTCTCAGTGTGACTGACCTAGGAGGCCCCACCCAGCATAACTCTACCTTCTCCTGTGGGAGGTGGATCAGCCCCCTCTCCCCCTCTGCCTCCCTCTGCCTACCAGTGGGGGATGTCTGTCTTCCCCCAGCCCGCCCTCTCTGTGCCACTTCCTGTCCTGCCCTTCCAGCTTCCCAGAATCCCCAGGGTCAGAGCAGACTCCTTCCTTTCTGTGCTCGGGAGTGCTCCAAGCAGCGTGTCTGTGAGGCCCTCCTCCAAGAGGTGAGCCTCATTTCTCATCTGCCTCTCTCTTGTGGGGGAAGGCCCAAAGTCCTGCGGACTGGGAGAGGGGACCCACAAAAGGAGCTTCTGGGGCCCCAGAGCCACTAAGGTTGGGTTTCCCCGGGGCCTGAGTGTCCGCTACAGCCCAGGGCTCTCAGCCCAGGCAGGGCCTCTCTCACGTGGCACCCGGGCCCTCAGCCAGCCAGCATAGGGGAGGGAGGTTTCTGCAGGGCGTTCCTAGAGGGGTTATGGGATAGCCTAGGAGGAGACATATTCCTATTTATTTATGTCATTGTCCTAGGAATAAGTGCTGTTGGAGAAAAGGGTTGGGCTCTGGCCTTTATATGACGCAATGTGGTATGATTACTTCTGATTTTATTTTTTGTTTATGATTAATTACTATTAAAGACGGGGAGCTCAGCTTTTTATGATGTTATATTTTATATATATATATATGTTTATCTTTAGTCTGTTCTTCTATGAATAATTACCATTGAATATTGGGATTGTTATGACGTGATATTATATGACACATTATTTTTCTATAAATAACTGCTAATGGAAGAAGAGGTTAGAACTCTGAACACTATAGCATATAATTGTATATGAGGAATAATGACTTTATTTATTAAGTTTTTAATGAATAATATTATTGGATGGAAAAATAGGGGCTCTGACCTTTATATTTTTCAATGTAATATGATTACTAATGAATTTATTTAACTTTTTATCAACCATTGCTATTGGATAAAGTGGCTGGGGCAGTAGGATGTGATGAAATTTATAACTGTATTTATTTGTTTAATGAAATATGCTTTTGGGTTATATAGGTTTAGGCTCTGAGTTTTATAAGGAGTGATATGATTAGTTATGATTTTTATTTGTTTTATGATTAATTACTACTGGATTAAAGGGGAAGGGCTCAGCTGTATTAGATGTATATTATCTCCAGAATTAGAATTGTATTTATTCAATTATTCTATGAATAATTGCCATTGGATGATGGGGCTGTAGAGATGAAGTTAATATGATGTGGTATTATATAAAGAGTTATACTTTTATGTATTTTTCTAGGAACAATTGATATTGGAAGAAGAGTTTAGAGCTCTGAGCTCTATAGGATGCAACTATATATAAGGAATTAAGACTTATTTAGTTAGTTTTTCAATAAATAATTGTCACTGGATGAAATGTAGGGGCTTAGATTTTTCCATGATGCAATGTGATATGATTCATTATGATTTCATTTATTTAATTTTTTATCAATAATTGCTATTGGATAAATTGGCTGGAACTCTAAACTTTATAGAATGTGAGGAATTATACCGCTATTTATATATTTGTTGTAGGAATAACTTTTATTATTAGCAGAGTTTGGGGCTCTCAGCTTTCTATGATGGGATAAGACAGGAATAGTTATGATTCTATTGATTTGTTTTATGAACATTGGCAATTGGATGAAGAAGTTGGGGCTCTGAGCTTAGGTGATTTATGGAGATATAGGTGTCAAGGTTACTTATTTATAAAACAAAAGTAGCTAAAAG
>NW_025390421.1:0-2500 GCF_016433145.1 Gracilinanus agilis | reverse complement strand
GTGAGGATGGGCTGACTAGAGAGGCTCCCAGGAAGGTGGTCAGGATGGCCAAAGCTGTGAGTTCGTGTTCCATAGAAATGGAAGGAATTGGGTCCATCCCGCCTGGAGAAGAGACCTGAGGCCAAAGCAGCGTCTTCCGGTATCTGAAGGGCTGTCGGGTGGAAGAGAGACCAGCGTTATTTTGGTTGGCCCTGAGAGCTGGCCAAGGAACAATGGGGGGAAGTGAAAACGCACGTGTGCGTGCACACACACACACACACACACACACACACACACGTCTGATGTCAGCAGAAACTTGCTGACCAAGACGCTGATCCAAAAATGGGATGGGCAGCTGGGAAGAGTTTCTTGGAAAGGCTGGATGACCCCCAGGAGTCCCGGCCAACCCTGAGGTTCCCCGATTCTCTCTTTGAATGCTGGGATCCGGACTTGTGCTTCATTCAGTAGGTACAAGGGAGCCCGTGAAGACTTTTGAGGAGAGGAATAACATGAACAGAGGAGCATCTTAGGAAAACAATGCAGGACAAATTGGAGGAAGACTCAGCGAGAAGCACGAAGCCCAGTTAGGAAGCTGTTACCATTGTTTAGGCAAGAAGAAATGAGGATCATCAGATACTTCCCAGCTGTGTGACCCTGGACTAGTCATTTAACCCCTACTGCCTAGCCCTTACCACTCTTCTGCCATGGAACCAATACACAATATTGATTCTAAGATGGAAGGGAAGGTTTTTTTTTTTTTAAAGAAGAAATAAGGTGGTGGCACCAGAAAGGAGATGTGTGTGTGTGTGTGTGTGTGTGAGTGTGTGTGAGAGAGAGAGAGAGAGACAGACAGACAGAAAGACAGAGATGGGCATACAGAGATAAAGAGAGACATAGAGAAGGAGGGGGGTGGAGAAGAGGGAGAAAGAAAAAGATTTCTAGAACTTGGCCCTGTGGATGAGGGAGATGGGAGAATCCAAAATGACTCTTTGAAGCCTCTCACGCCTTTGTATTCTCTGAAGGTGCTAGATTCAAGTCAAGTTTATTGGACAGAATCTTTGAATTAAAAATGACCTTCAAGGATCTTTAATTAACCTCCCATCTATTGCAGGAACCCTTTGAAGACTAAATATCACAAGTAGTTATTCAGCTTTTAAAATATCCAATCCAGAAAGATTCTTAGACTTGGAATCAGGAGACCTGGGTTCAAATCCTACCTCTCACATCTTTTAGCTAGGAGGAAATAATTTAACTTCTGAGCCTCACTTCTTCCAAAATAGAGATACTAAAACCTATACTACCTGGGGCAGCTGGGTATCTCAGTGGATGGAGAGCCAGGCCTAGAGACGGGAGGTCCTAGGTTCAAATCCGGCCTCAGACACTTCCCAGCTGTGTGACCCTGGGCAAGTCACTTGACCCCCATGGCCCACCCTGACCACTCTTCCACCTAGTAGCCATTACACAGAAGTTAAGGGTTAAAAAAAAAATAAAACCTATATCTCCCTGAGCTAAGAGTGCACTTTCCCTCTTGAAATTACCTTGCATTGTTCTATATTGTTAGTGTGGGGAGAGTTTCTTTCTCTTCTCACTAGAATATAAGCCCCTTGAAGGCAAGGACTGATTCCTTTGTATTTTTGTGTCCTTTTTGCCCTGCTCTTAGTGGGAGCTAAATTGATATTTGTTGTAGCCGTGGGTAACCCTTGAAGGACTTTATCAAGAACCATTGATAGCCTAATAATAACTATTATTGTTGTGATCCCAAAGAACAAGGAATTTATTGCTTTGCATGGTCCTGTGGTTAAATAGCTTGGATTGCTGAAGGAGTTGTCCTTGCCGTTGAGCTAAAATCCACTTGCCTGCCTCCTTTCGCCCATTGATCTTGGCCTGTACCCTCTGAAATACCCTGTAGCACTCTCCTCTGCATACAGCAAATATGGCAGCTAGGTGACAATGGAGTCAAAAGCCTTGAGTTCAAATCTTTCCTTAAACATCTATCAGTTGCATGACCCTCAGGTTAGGTGTCTTCAGACTCAATTTCCTCAGGTATAAAATGGAGATAATAACGGCATCTTCCTCCCAGGGTTATTGTGAGGATCTGATGAGAAGATTTCAAGTGCTTTACAAACCTTAACATGGGATATAAATGATGGCAATGATATGACAATGATGATGCTACGAGAGCAGCTTCAAGTGACAGGTAGATAGAGAGGTGGTAGCTTTGGTTTCAAGTCCAGCTCTGACATCCACTGGCTGTGTGACTTTGGGCAAGTCATTTAACATCTCATTACCCCTGCTGTAAGTTGTGGGAGCAGCTGCACCTCTGCTTTGTTAAGAGGAATTTCCTTACTGGCCCTACACCAACAAAATCACAGGATGAGACCAAAAAAAACCCAACAAAACAACAAAACTCCAAACAATGCTATATAGAGTTGGAGAGATAGATAGTCCATCCCTCTAACATCATCTCTTTTCTTTTTTCTCTTCTCTTCTCTTCTCTTCTCTTCTCTTCTCTTCTCTTCTC
>NW_025390420.1:0-6836 GCF_016433145.1 Gracilinanus agilis | reverse complement strand
TCTCTCTCTCTCTCTCTCTCTCTCTCTCTCTCTCTCTCTCTCTCGTTAAAACATCGACTTGTCAGCTGAGGTCTGTCTGTCCAAAGCTAACCCAAGAACTTTAGTATTATCCATCCTTTACTTGATAAAGTTGGAAGGTGCTTTCCAGCTGCCCAAGGCCTGATCAGATCTCTTCCTGAGTCTTAGAAGAGGGGTTACGGTAGGAAAGGGGTCCAGGCTTGGTACTTTGTAAAAATCTGAATGGAGGGGACTGTGGAGGGGAAAAATAGGAGTCGGAAAGGAGAAAGAGCTTGTGTCCCATTTGGCAATACTAGTCATAATTTTCACCATCCCCTTCCTCAAAGATTATTACAGAGGAATATTTCATAGAACTACCCAATATACCACATTGCCATTTCGAGGGAGTAAAGACTTCAAGGTTTGAGGGACCTTCATTTACTTTCTTCTCTCCATCTCAGATAATTGGGGTTCCATTCTTTTTTGCCTTATTTCTTTCAGGATATCTGCTTATTTATTGGTTTATAGCTTCACTTCTGATATGCACCCCTAGACCCTTCTCCACTCAGCAGCCCTCTCCATCCTAGTGAAACTACTTTTTTTTTAAAGGAGGAAAAAAGAAATGTCATGTTCTGCAAAGGGGGCACTTATGAACCCCACCTTTTTCTGATTTAGATGGAACTTTTTCTGAAGTATGTGTGGAGGTACAGGAAACACTCTCTGTAAAGATTCAGAGATCTAAGACCAATGCTACTTTGGTGGGAGTTGTTTCTTATAAAGATTGTTCCTCAGAGAAAATGCTTTTGAATTGAGCCTCCCTTCTTCTCCCTCTATAACCCTCCCAGTTTTAGTTCCCAGCGATCCAGCTTGTTTTAGTCACCTTAAATCTGGCAAATAATTTTGGGAGTTCAGAATAAAGATATCACTGCACACTGCTGAAAAGAACCCTGAATTTAACATTAAACTCGTCCCCTTTCCCTGCACTTTGCTCCAATCGATCTTTGGGGCTGTTTGCAAAGCCCTAGCAAAAGACTGCTGTCCTTCAAGTGGAAATAACTCTCTTCCCACACCACTTCCCCCCCCCCCACAAACACCCCTACATATTCCCTTCTTCATGGAGCTGTGGGGGGGGGGGGGATGGCAAGTCTAGTTCCCTAATACCTCTCAGTCTTTACACAATTTAGTCTGGGCACTGGTAGTCTGATCTGCTGCCTGTGTGTCTATTCTCTAGTAGCACCCTCCTTTTCTACAAGGTTTGAAGTTATATAGCCAATCTATTGCAACTTGATGAAATGACTATGTTTCAAGCATTTTGTATAACAGTTAAAGTATTTCAAGTAATAATTCTCTCAGATATTACCCTCCCCAAACACACATTTCCAAGTACACAGCTAACCTTATTCTACTTCCAAGGATGCTTGCTCCAGGACCTAAAGCCTCTGCCCCTCTGTGGAAAGAAAGCTGATATTGTTTCTTTAAAAAAAAAAAAAAAAAAACCTCTAAGAAATCCTGCCTTCCTGATAAAGTCACTAGAAGGGATTTGTATAAATCAGCAGTGTTACCACTCATGGATTTAATTGAATATTTGTCTGATGATCAAGGTTTGATTGGGGGTGGGGGTAAGGAGGAGAGCGAAACTGAAAGAAGAATGAAATGTCCTTAAAAACTAGAGTCATATCAAACTTCCTAAAAGGTCGTCTAAGCGAAAGATCTATTACTTTGCTTGACAAATTTACCTTTCCCAAGAAAGTTTAAAAAGAAAAGTCATGTAATTGATATTATCCTAATAAACCAGATTCTACCTCGCTGCTATATCACCCCCTTTGTGTTCCCTCCCCCTTCCTTTTCTTCCCTCCCTCCCTTCCCCCCCCTCCTCCAGCCCTCAGGTGAAAGTGCTGCTGCTGCTGCAGCAGCAGCAAGCTGCTGCAGCAGCAACAGAAGAAACATTTTGTTGCCTTTTTGAGGGTTAAATCAGAAGACAGGCTGTCTCGCCTCGGCCAATCAGATGTGGTCCCTGCCAGCTATAATATAGTGCTAAAGGCAGGCTTCTCTCACAAGCGTTTCTAGGCTTGCTACCATTAAAATCAGACTCTTTTTGTCTTTTGATTGCTGTCTCGCGACCCAACTCCGATGTGTTCCGTTATCAGCGACCGGCAGTCTGCCATTTCAGCACCTGTCTCGATAGGGATCGGTGGATAGTTGAAGAAATCAGCAAGGAAGCAAAGGCTTATTGAGAGAGGGGGGGAAAAGGAGAAAAGAGAGAGGGAAAGAGAAGAGAGAGGGAGGGAGGGAAGAAGAGAGAGAGAGAGGGAGGGAAGGAGAGAGAGAGAGAGAGAGAGAGAGAGAGAGAGAGAGAGAGAGAGAGAGAGAAATACCGAGACCTAGGGAGACAGTCTGAGATAGACACGCGCACAGGCGCGCACACATATATACACATAGACACATACACATAGACACACACAGACACAGACACACACACACACACACACACACACACACACACACACACACACACCAAGGAAGGTTTGAAGTAACTGGATTCAATGGACGAGATGCTGCTACTGACGAGATTTCTGCTGGTGGTCCTAGTCTCTTTTCTCTTGATGTCCTCGGGTCTGGCATGCGGACCCGGCAGGGGATTTGGGAAGAGGCGGCACCCCAAGAAGCTGACCCCCTTAGCCTACAAGCAGTTTATCCCCAACGTGGCGGAGAAGACCCTAGGGGCTAGTGGAAGATACGAAGGGAAGATCTCCAGAAACTCCGAGCGATTTAAAGAACTCACCCCCAATTACAATCCTGACATTATATTTAAGGATGAAGAGAACACCGGAGCGGACCGGCTGATGACTCAGGTAGAAACCCATCCTTCCATGTGTGGCGTTTAATATGTTTCTTTGAAAGGCAAGGAAAACGTGTAAGGAAGCGCTCACGGAATGAGCTTCTGTCCTCCCCCCTCCTCAGTTTTTAGATAATATTCCTTTCCCTCCTTACTCACCTACCCCATTTCCCCTTTCTCTTTCTCAGAGAATCTGTATTATGAGTACAGTTAGAGAAGTTTGGGGGTAGGGTTGGGGGTGGGGAGAGTGGCAGTTAAGCTCGGGTTGTATGTCATTGATTTGATTTCTGTGTTATTGGTCTGCTACTCTCTATACTGTTTCAGCCCTGTCATGCAACTTGCTAGATAGAGAGAGCTCAGCTTTTAGGGCATTCGGCTCCTTGAGTCTGCCCTTCTTGCTTGGGGGAGGAGAGATAGGGGAGAGGGAACAGAAATCAGAGAGATGGGAGAAGGGGAAACCCGCCCCCCCATCAATATACAGTGACTACCAGATCACAATTACTGTCTCTTTGAGTACTAGATGTTGAGACACTTTTTTTTCTGTCTCCTTTTTTATTTCCTTTTTTTCACCCCCACTCTTCGCACATCCCAAATAAATTCTTAATTCGGCAGGCCAGGAAGCTGTTCTGACAAAAGGCAGTGTGGCTTCAGCCACAGCTATTGCTCTCTCATTTCTGTATTATGGAGCTTGTATTGCAATACCGTCTTTTGCAATTGTGCCCATCCGAGTGTGAATATATTGATATTTCTTTAAGGATGCTCTCTTTCTCTCGTCGCCCGTGGTACCTTAGGGGAGGGACTTGTAACTTATTAGCATTGCATCACTCTCTTTTAAATCAGATTGCTCAAGAATTACAACCGTATAAATATTGAGTGGGGGATGGGAAAGGGAATAGTGGAAAGATGAAATGCAGAACTATCTTAGGCTTGTAATTCTTTTATTAAAAAAAAAAAAAGAGGGAAGGAAGGAAGGAACTGCAAAACAAACGTTTACTTCTCCCCTCCTTTCCCACATTGAGATGTCTGAGAAGCAAATTTGACCGCCAGTCACGGAGTTTCTAAAACTCCATGGATCTAAGGAGCTAGAAATGATTTTCCTTGCAAATATAGGTCAATATCATTTTTATTGCCCTATTAAAATATTTAAGTCCCACCTTTGGTGCTAGTAACGCAATGAGGTTGGAGGAGCCGCACTAGTGGGGGTGGAAAGTTGAGGGGGGGATCGGAGTTAGTAATGATGTCCCCCACACACACCCTCCCTATTCAATCCCTCAAGACCTTGGTTTATTAAGGGGCAGGAAAAAGACTGTCCTGTAAGATGTCTCTATTTTATGGGTGTCCTTGTCATGCTCTCTTTCTCATCTGCTCTCGGCCACCTTAAATCTTACCTAAAGCGTTGACGCGGGCTCTTATAGCAGATAAAAGCGTGAGCCTCAATTATGTACAGGCCACAGTGTGCAGGTTGAGTGCAGCGTGGTGAACTGAGTTTGCCAGCTTGGTTGGCCAAGGAGCTTCCACTTCCCCCACCCCGTCCCCAACCTCTGGCCCTAGCCTGCCTCTGGCTGCTCAAAAACCCGCTGGGGACTGGGGGTGAGGGATGGAGTGAGATGGCTAAGGATACGAGGTAGGATGAGGGAGTGCGGGGTAGGGGGTGGGGGCAAGGGAAGGCTGGAGGTTCCTGGCTCTGAACCTTATTAACAGTTGCTCTCGTTTGTGGAAGACCCGACTGATAGCCCGAGAGCCCGTTTCACCCATCCCTGGCCCCCAGCGCCCGCCAGACCTCAGTTCCCCCTGCTTACAGTCTTCAGTCATCGCAGCCTTTTTGAAAAGCTGCAAGGCAGCGGAGCTGTGCGCCAAGTCAGACGCATTTTCAGCTCCACTTACTCCTCCTTTATCGATCGCCACGGCTAGGGTTTCAGCTTGTATCCTTTCTAATACGACAGAGGCTGGGGCTTCTGCTGCCGCTGCTACCGCTGCTGCTGCTGCCGCTGCCGCCGCCGCCGCCGCCGCCGCCGCCGCCACCGCAGCCGCCGGTCCACATTCTCCTAAACCCGAAGGGAAAAAACCGTCTTCCCCTCCCCTAAAAGCTCACGCCAGCGAATTAGCTACATAACAAGGACGGTGGTGATGATGATAATAATAATACTATAATGATAATAATTAAATAAAGCTGCGGGGGGAGGGGGCTGACTAGGCGAGGGATGAGGAGCAGGCAGCAAGGGCAGGGGCAGCGGCAGCAGCGGCGGTGGCGGCAGGAGGAGGAGGAGGAGGAGGAGAAGGAGGAGGAGGAGGAGGTAGGAGGGGTGTGGTAATGATGTTTTAAAGGGCTGGGTGGATAGCCAGAAAGGAAGCTCCGAAGGAGTGCTGGTAATAGCGTGTTTCTCTTTCACTCCCCATCGTCTTTCTAGTTTGTCCTTCCCCTTCTATCCTCTTGTGTCTTTCCGTCCCCAGTCTCGCCTGAATCTTGGTCTTCTCTCCCTTTCGCCCCCACCTCACTCACTCGGCACTCCCTCCCCCCCACCCCATTCCCTAGTCTACCTCTGCCTTTCCTTCCCCGCCCCTCTCTCTAATGCCCTTCCCAGGGAATTCAGCGCCGTGCCTGCTACAGGGTTGACCACTCTAGCTGCCATTGGCTGGCAGCATTTGAACTTCTGACCTTCTGTCAACTTCCCTCAGACGAACGAAACGAAAACAAATAAGCCCCCCTCCCGCCCCAATACCCACACACGCACACCCGAGCATTGGCTATTCCTCTTCCAGACACAAAAGGGATGGGGGGAAGCAACAGCTCGAAGGATTGGTGAAATGAAGGGAGCCCAAGGCCCTGTAATACTGTCCCCACACAAGTACCCTAAAAAAATGCACGGTAGTGGGAAGAAGTGAGAGCTGGGGAATCCGTCTAATCACTCGGTTTCTCTCTCCCCCCTACCCCCATTCCTAACGTTGTTTTCCCAGCTCCGCAGGTGAAAAGTGGAATGAGGGTAGGGGAGCGATAGGAGGAAGGGAGTCGTAGTTGTTGGGGTATTGTTGGGAGAAATAATACTTTGTAGATCTGGGGATTGGGAGATGTAGATGGGGGATGGGAGGGCTGAAGTGATGGGTTTCCCTGGCAAAGTCTTATCTTCTAAACTGGAGTTCAGCAGGAGATCCCCAGGAGTTAGACCCAACACCCCATAGAGTGTGTGTTTGTGTGTGTGTGTGTGTGTGTGTGTGTGTGTGTGTGTGTGTGTGTGTTGCTTCACAAGTCCCTCAACCATGGCGAGATCTTCCCCAGTAGAACTTTCAGAGCCGTTCCTGAACGCATTAACTACTGGTTAATATTAACTTCAGGAAAGGGGGAAACGCAGACGGACACACATGTACAGGCTCAGGCAGGTCAGCTCTTCAGTCTCAGGGTGACAATGGTCTGAAAGGGAGACAGCGGGGAGCTAGCAAGGAAGCCGGATCTGATTGGCCGGTGACGCCTGAAATTGACGCGTTTAGTAAATGTCCTGTCTGCTCTGCTCTGCCACCAAGTTCGGGACAGGGAATGTTGGAACGGGGGTTTGGGGGGGGGGGAGGGGGGGACTGGATGGAGGGTTTTTTTTTCCTTAGTTAAGGAGTGCAGGAGATGACGCAGGTTATGATTTGAGGGGCTTGGATCTTTTGCAGTTTAGGGTCCCCCTCATTGTGGGAAGCCCACCAAGTTGTTTACAGTGACAGGTACCTGCTAAGTGTTTCCTCCGAGCATTCATTTGTGTAGAGAGAGATTAGGCGCTTGGCAAAGAGCTGGGGCGTGTTGAACAACTTTGCCTCAGCTGACACAAAAGCCCGAGCTGAGGCGGCCCTGCTGGGCTTCACGGTGAGTGAACAGAATTGGGCTTGATTCGTGGCACACGACCCAGTGAATTAATAAATTGTCTGAGCTTCACGGCTTTTGACTCCGACAATCCAGCTCAGCCAGTATAGAAGAAAGTCCTTCAGCCTTCAGCCAGCCAGCAGCAGCAGCAGGAGGAGGAGGAGG
>NW_025390419.1:4288-8486 GCF_016433145.1 Gracilinanus agilis | reverse complement strand
TTTTTTTTTTTTAAACCTTTACTTTCTTAATAACAAGTCTAAAATAGATGGGCAAAGGCTAGGTCAGCTTTGGTGAACCATTAGAGTTTGAGTGCCCAGAGGGCAAATTTAAGCTGTCTGTGAGTCCCTGCATTACCTGAGAGGGCTGAGGGAGAAAGTGCTTGCTTTGGGCAGTTGGACAGAGGGGTGGGGCATGCAAAAAATGTCCTCAGGCACTGGGAAGAGGGAGAACAGAGCAGCTCCCTGAGTGCTGGCTCTGCATGCAGTGCCACGTCTTCACCAAAGTGGGGCTAGGTAAATAGGTTAAGTGACTTGCCCAGAGTCACACAGCTAATAAGTACCAAAGGCAAGATTTGAATCCATTTCTTTCCTTTTTTTAAAAAAATCTTTTCTTTCTTAATAACAACTCTAATATAGACCTGCAAAAGCTAGGCAAACAGTTCAAGTGACTTGCTCAGGGTCACACAGCTAGGAAGTGTCTGAAGCCAGTCTAGGTCCTTCCAATTCCAGGCCTGGGGCTCTACCCACTGCACTACCTAGCTGCCCCTTGAACCTGTGTCTTTCTGACTCTTACCTCCAGCTTCCATCTTCTGGCCTTTACTGCCTCAGTAGTCAATGATTAGTCATTATTATGGGCCATTGCAGACCAAAGGAAGATCAGCTTTGGGGTTAGTGTGAGCACTGAAGAGGGGACATCTTGACTTTCCTAGAAAAGAAGAGACTCAACAGAGGGTTAAAAAGCATTCCAGAGCGACTTGGTTCGAAGCCGCAAGATCAGATATAAAATTTCTCCCACCAACTAGGTTAATGAGACACCTAATAGGATTTGCTGACCATGAGAACCAGAGCCTGAGCCCTGAAAGGGTTTATTTATTTGCCATCTGTATGTAAATTCTGGTTATTATGGAAATTGTAACAGAACCGGCATGACGGCAGGCGATATACCAAAAAGGGCCAGCGTCCCTGTGTATGTGTGCCTGCTGGAATAATCCTCTTCCTGGTGCTCTTTCTCTGAGACGCTAACTCTCAGGCTCCCCGGCTGCTTTGGGATCGCCACTGGCACGCGTAAAGGGCAGAAGAAGTCAGAGCAGTGGCAGGCCCTCCTCAATAGAGCGCCCACCCCCAAGGCCATAGGACAGGAGCTTCAGCTTTCCAAGGGACCCCAAGAGGGAGGCCATTTAGTGTGGGCTCTTCATTTATAAGGGAGGCCCAGAGAATGACTTCCCCAAGGGGACACCCGTAGGAAGTAGGGGTGCTGGGATCGGAACCCAGCTCCTTGGCGAGGAAAGCCATTCCTTTCCCCATTCTACCAAGCCGAACCTCGGAGGGCTGTTTTGTTCATTTGCCTTTTTACCTACAAAGCCTGACACACAGGAGGCCTTGAATAAATGCCTGTGGAACTGCAGAGGGAGAAGAAAAGGCTGATCATGATGTATATTTAGATTTCGGAACATTGTTCAAGCTTTATTTCCTTGGTGATTCCCTGAGATCCCATTGAATGAATGAATGAATGAATGAATGAATGGAAAGGCATTTATTAAGCACTTGTTAGTGCTAAGTACTGTTCTAAGTGCTAGGAATACAAAGATAAAAAGCAAGAGGGAGGGAAGGAGAGAGAGCAAGAGAGACAGGGGAGAGCAACAAAGAGGAGAGGGGAGGGACGGAGGCAGGGAGAGAGAGGCAGCAGAGGGGGGAGACAGAGAGAGAAACAGAGACAGAGAGAGATAGAGGGGAGAGAGGGAGGGAGGGAGACACAGAGAGAGAGACAGAGTCAGAGAGAGATAGAGAGAGGCGGGGGAGGGAGGGAGAGAGAGAGAGACAGAGACAGAAAGAAAGAGACACAGAGAGAGACAGAAGCAGAAAGAGGGAGAGAGAGAAAGAGACAGAGAAAGTATCCTTAGTTTAGTCCCTAGCACAGTGCTTGGCACATAGTAGGTGCTTAAAGAATATTTATTGACCAACACAAGTTTGTTGAAAGCATGAATGAAGAAGGCAGAGTTTGTATTTAAAACTGAGTCTCCAGGCCTAGAGACAGGAAGTCCTAGGTTCAAACCCGGCCTCAGCCACTTCCCAGCTGTGTGACCCTGGGCAAGTCACTTGACCCCCATTGCCCACCCTTACCACTCTTCCACCTATAAGACAATACACAGAAGTACAAGGGTTTAAAAAAACAAACAACAAAAAAAAAACTGAGTCTGCCTTCTTCAGATTTTTTTTAAACCTTTATTTTCTATCTTAAAATCAATATAAGTATTGGTTCCTAGGCAGAAGAGCAGCAAGGGCTAGGCAATGGGGGTCAAATGACTTGCCCAGGGTCACACAGCAAGCAAGTGTCTGAGGCCAGATTTGAATCCAGGACCTCCCATCTCCACTTTTCTACCCACCCAACCACCTAGGATGCCAATGCCCCCTTCAGATCTAGTGGCCTTTCTACCAAACTATGCTGTTGTTGCAGGCTGGAGGAATGGGATAAAGTCAAGGGGAAGGATGCTCATTCTTTTCAAAAGTATACAACCTGCTCCTTAACAGGGAGCGAGAGCTAGAAGATGTCTGTTGACATTGCCACCCGTATCCATAGTAACCTGGTTGTGATCCAGGGAAAGTGGTAGACTTAGAGCTTCTTCGAGACTGGGATTTCAATGACAGCATTGTCAACATCGCTCTAAGTCCTTAGTCTTGCCTCTGGTCCCTTACCCACACAAAACTACTGGATTCTAGACTTTTGTTGCTGTTCACTAGTTTCAGTCACGGCTGATTCTTCCTGCTCCTATTTGGGGTTTTCTTGGCAGAGACACTGGACTGGATTGCCACTCCCTTCTCCAGCTCATTTTATAGATGAGGAAACTGAGGCAGACAAGGTTCAGCGATATGCCCAGGTTTCCTTCTCTAGCTCATTTGACATATGAAGAAACACAGGCAAACAGGGTGAAATGACTTTCCCAGGGTCATAGAGCTAGTAAATGTCTGAGGTCAGATTTGAACTCGGGAAGATAAGTCTTCCTGATTCCAAGCCCAGAGCTCTATCTACCGTGCCACCACCTTTCTGCCTGGAATGCTAAACTATCTTCTGCCTTTTTCTGGAGTCTTTTCATTTTATAGGTAGGTCCCATCTGAGTTGTTTTTTGAAGACATAAGAGGCTAAAGTTCATATTTAAAAGTGTATGATTATAATAACCATTCAGATATCACATTGGCTCAGAAAAATTGAAGAACAAAGTCTTTAATAGATGCTGCCACACTAAATACTCATGACCTTCATGCGACATTGAATGAAAAGCTTTCCAAGTTTACAGACCTTGTAGAAGAAACCCAAACCATGTGGGAGCAAGACCGGGTCCGTGTCCTTCCCATCATCCTCTCTGCTACAGCGCTCGTCTCAGGAATGTTCTCAGGAAGCCTACAGAGGATGAGCTCACACTACTGTTCTTTAATCACCGAAAGCAGTTACTGAAGTCGTCTGCATAGTATTCTGCAAAATACTAGTGGAATATTGATTTGTCCTTGGCCCTTTTCTGTTTGAACTACATCAAGAGGGATGAGGCAAGTGAGATGATGAAAAATGTCGATACTACTACTACTACTACTACTACTACTACTACTACTACTACTACTAACACTACTAACACTACTGTTACTACAGCTGCTATTACTACTACTAGCAGCAGCTGACATTTATTAAAAAAAACACCAAAATCCTTACATTGTCTTAAAATCAATATTTTGTATTGGTTCCAAGACAGAAGAGTGGTAAGGGCTAGGCATTGGAAGTTAAGTGACTTGTCCAGGATCACAAGACTAGGAAGTATCTGAGGTCAGATTTGAACCCAGGATCTCCCAAAGTAGAAGAGTGGTAAGGACTAGGCATTGGAAGTTAAGTGACTTATTCAGGGTCACAGGACCAGGAAGTGTCTGAAGGCAGATTTGAATCCAGGACCTCCTGTTTTTAGGCCTGGCTCTCTGTCCACTAAGCCACCTAGCTGCCCCTGAGTAGCTGACATTTATATAGCACTCCAAAGTTGGCATTACAAATATTTGAGCTTCACAGCAACTTGTGAGTTATATTACTGATATTATTATCCCCATTTTCCAGATGTGAATATAAACTCATTTGAGAGCACTGAGCACCATTTCTTCCTTCCTTCCTTCCTTCCTTCCTTCCTTCCTTCCTTCCTTCCTTCCTTCCTTCCTTCCTTGCTTC
>NW_025390419.1:0-4249 GCF_016433145.1 Gracilinanus agilis | reverse complement strand
TTCCTTCCTTCCTTCCTTCCTTCCTTCCTTCCTTCCTTCCTTCCTTCCTTCCTTCCTTCCTTCCTTCCTTCCTTCCTTCCTTCCTTCCTTCTTTCTTTTTAATTAGTTATTTCTTAGATTGAAAAAAAAACTGGTAGAAAACTAGAAGTCTTCTGAGTTGTGAACTCAATTTTTGTCTCGACACTGTTCCCAAATCCAGCCAAACTGTTACAAGACACAGATGAACCAAAGTTCCAGGTCTGCCATGTTAATGATGTTGGGAAATTGAATTAGGCTCACTTGGACTATGGACTCTTCTAGATATTTTTGAATTAGATTCACAGCAACTGAGCCATTCTAGTGAAAGTCCCTCGGATTGGATTGACCTCTTAGAGCTCCCTCTACAGATCCAGCAGTAATACCCACAGTCTTGCCTTCTCTTTGGGTCACAGGGAATACATTTCCTGAAACTCCCATCATACCTCTGGTTCTGAGCGCAAATTACCCTGGACCTTCACCTATGGAGACTTGAATGGCTGTGATGAATTTGGTGACTTTTGCCCAACATTCTTGTAGGCTTTAAATCTCTCCTCTTTCTTTAGTTCTGTGGGAGTCTCCACCTCCATTCTCTCCCAATCCCCCCCAAACTCCCCATCAGTTAATAGGAAGCTCCATGGCACAATGGATACAATGCTGGGCTTTAGAGTCAGGAATCCTTGAATTCTAACCCTTCTTTATACACTCTCACTCAATACGTAGCCCTGGGCAAGTCACTTAGCTACTAACCTTAGTTTCCTCCTCTGAAGAATGAAGGATTTGGACTTGATGGACTTCCACTGAGTTCTCTTCAAGCTTGAAATCAGAAGTTCTTAGCCTGGGATCCAGGCACATCTTCTAAAAATATTTTGAAATAATTAATTTCCTCTATAATTTTATTTTATGCATTTTAAGCCATGATTCCAAGAAGGGGGCCGTAGGCACCAGCAGATGGCCAGAGGGGTGCAGAACACAGAGGAGGCTGAGAACCTCCCTTCTAAATTTGTGACCTATGAAATTGGCTGTTCTTGTGAAGAAAGCATCAAGGTATCAACCAACGAGAGAAACACACGTGTGACTGGGTTAGAAATGGTCAGATTAGTGTTTTATTGGGGGAGTTTGTCGACTGTTTGTAGGCAACAAACTCAAATGGCTGATTCCCCTCATCCAATGTTAATATTGTAGTCTCTAAGTAAGTTATAGGTGTATTTCATAAACCGCCATCTGGCAGGCTGAAAATCTGATGGGATGAGGCAGTGGTCCAGCAGTTTGGACAAAGAGAGAATTAGCAAATATGAGCAAGTCAGTTCTTGAATAGCCATAAACGGGGATGGAGCAAAATAGGAGTGAATTGGGAGAATGGGAGCAAGGTTGGGGGGCAAGAAGACATGCTCTAACCCAGTGGTTCCCAAACTTTTTTGACCTACCCCCTTTCCAGAAAAAATATTACTTAGCCCCCTGGAAATTAATTTTTTAAAAATTTTAATAGCAATTAATAGGAAAGATAAAAGCACCTGTGGCCATCACCGCCTCCCTGGATTGCTGCAGCACCCACCAGGGGGCGGTGGCGCCCACTTTGGGAATCACTGTTCTAAAAGAAGAAGCTGATTTTTCTTCTGCCTGCCTTTCTCCCAGCCTGGGCTGGTTCAGGAAACGGTAGGATTCCTTTCAGAACGGAGGGGCTGGCTGCATACGTTCAGTCACATTGAAGAGAACTCCTTAGACTTGAAAAGCAGGTTCTCTTTCTGCAAAGCTGGTGTCCTGTCTCGGATAAAAGGGTTTTGTGCGATAAGGAGTTGAGCAATGTGAAGAGCTGGAAGCAGGGACAGAGGATGACAGCAAGCCATTGAAAGGAATCAGAGAAAGGAGGAACGTAATGGAACAATTGTGTTCACCCTTTGGGGGAACAAATAGGAAAAAAAATCTGAAAATACAGAGAACAGCGAGATTTCTGACTCCCAGTTCCCTAGGCCAGGTGATCTGTCTATGTGAGAGTCGGCACAAATTGGACCTTTGTTGGGTAAAGCAAGGTATCATTTTAACTTGACCATGAGGCTTTGTCTGTGACTTTCAAAGGAGGCCTTGATAAAGCCTGGGAGGCCATTAATGGGGTCTGTATATTCTGTAAATGATTTCACCTACCATCTAGAAACAAAATGGCGGCCAAGAATTAGAAAAGCAATTTCTCGGCGTTTTCTTTTTTTTTTTTTGAACCCCTGTTTCCTCTGGTGTGAGGAACCTAGGAAGAGGAAAATCTCTCTATTAGCATAGATTGTCACCTTTTCTACAATTGATACTCTTTTATTTCACCCCCCCCCTTTATTTTCTCTTAGTGATAATTCTAAGACAGAATGGTAAGGGGAAGGCAAATGGGGTTAAGTGACTTGCCTTGGATCACAGACCTAGGAAATATCTGAGACCAAATTTGAACTCGGGTCCTCCTGACTCCAGACCTGGAGCTCTATCCACTGTGCTACCTCATTACCCCAATTTATAGTTTTTTAAAAGACTTTTTGTGGGTATTTTTCTTTTTTTATCTCATTTATTTCCCAGTGTATCTCTTCCCCTTGCTTAGGGGAAAGGGATTTCATTGGTGGGGAGAACTCCTTAGATCAGGAAGCTCCTTCTCCTAATGGAGGCTGGTACCTTCATCATAATTTATAGTATTAGAGATTTTCCTAGGAACATTGGGAGGTTAAGCCATTTGCCCCAGGGTCACATAGCCATTATATGTCCAAGGCAAGATTTGAACCCAGCTCTTCTTGACTCGGAGACACCCCCCTCCCTACCATCTACTATGTCACAGAAGTCCTCTTGACAGAGTGGGAAAGAAGAGTCAGAGCAACAAAATAGTGTAAGTACAAAAATAGACAGTAAACATAAGTAGACACTGAGCATACTATTTTGTTATTATTTCAATATTATGATTGAATTATATTATAACAAGATATTATTTTGTTAAAGTTTCTTTCTGGGAGACATGACTCAGTGCATTGAGAGCCAGGCTTAGAAACTGGAGGTTCTGGGTTCAAATCTAGTCTCAGAAACTTCCTGTGTGACCCTGGGCAAGTCACTTGAACTCCATTGCCTAGCTCTTGCTGTTCTTCTGCCTTGAAACTGAAACAAAGTATTGATTCTGTTTGTATAAAGGTATGAAAAAAAAAGCCCTAGAAAGGGAAGGGATTGGAAAGTCATTTAGCTTCCCTATTTAGTTTACAGAGGAAGAAAGTGAGACCTAGAGAATTCAAATGAATTAGCTAAGACCATACAGAAAGAAAATAGCAAATATGTAGACCTGGAATGGACCTTAGAGACCATCTAATCCAAGTTCTTTATTTTACAGATGAAAAAACTGAGTCCTGGAGAGGTTGAGGGACTTGGCCCGGGTCACCTGGATAGAAAATGGCAGAGTTGAGGGACTCCAAATTCAATGATCTTTATGCTGCTCCATGCAGTTTTCTGGCTCTGGGTCTGTCACTCTTTCCTCAGTGGAAATGACCTTAGACCAATAGGGCTTCGCCCAAGAAATGAACAGTGCTCCCAGCCCCCTCTGAGCTCCAGAGTTTTATTCCTTTGTCTGTGGGTTTGTAATGGATCTAGCGAAAAGGCTTCTGGGGATGGCTTTGGCTGTGACCTTTTTTGCTTTGCAGGTGTGAATATTTCACGTACTGGCCTATGTTTTTCATGAGCGTGACTCTCTCTCCCCATCTTTGCCCACCAGCAGGGAAGGGAACACAGAGAGGGGGAAATGGTGCTTTGAGTGCAGACCTTGGACTCCAGGGGGCTTACAAGCTATCCCAGGGTTGTGGGGAAGGCCCAGTATTTCTTCCCACAGAGGAGGAGTAGCTTCTTCTTCTGCTGAATGACTGAGAAATGAGGATGTTGGAATACAGGGGGCATCGCAGCATCTCCAGGGGCTCATAGTCCTTCTATTAGGAGCCTGTTCTGTTTACTTGTATTGAGTATTTTCTGCATGCTGGGCCCTGGAGTGGAAATGGGTCACTGGCGAGCAGATGAGGATGGAAGCAGCTGGGGGCTGACAGGCTGAACTTGGAAACTCTGGCAAGGTTTGAATCCCAGATGTCCTCAGCCAGGTGGAGAGATGAGTGGCCAGAAGACAGGAGGCTACAAACATGGGTAGACTCTGTAGGAGGCAGATTTTTGGCTCAACGCAGGGAAGGACTATTCAACAGTAGTATCACCTGCCTTGGAATATAGTGAGCTCCCCATCATT
>NW_025390418.1:0-3396 GCF_016433145.1 Gracilinanus agilis | reverse complement strand
CCTCTTCAAGCAGCAGCCGGGATAGTTATCGGTGGAGCCGCGGGGTCCCCCGCCGGGCCTTTGCTGCCTGGACACCAGGACCCTGCACTGACCTCCCTGCCCCCTTCCCCCGCAGCTCCAGGGCCCCTGAGAGCCGGCAGGTGCTGGTGCCCCCGTGATGCCAGCGCCTCTAGACCGGGACTCCTGAGGTGCGGTGACCATGGAGGCCTTGGACCTCATGCTGGAGGAGAGAGGTGAGGGCCACGGAAGGTTGGGGGTTTGGAGCTGCCCCGGGATCTGGAGGGAGGGCTCAGGGGTGGCCAGGCAGGCGGGCAGGCAAGACCCGGACGCAGGAGGGCAATGCACCGTCTTCCATCCTTCCCTTCTTCCCTCTTTCTTTTCTTCCCTCTTCTCTTTCCTTCCTTGCCCTCTTTCCTCTGTCCTTCCCCCTCAGCTCTCATCATGTACTTGTCCTAGTAGCCTTTCCCCCTCTGGGACACCTTCATGCAAAGCCTGGATACCCACTTGGCGTGAGTGGGAGTGGGGCCCTTTTTCAGGCTCAGGCTGGCCCCCTGCTCTGTAGGGACACACAGATCTCTTTTCTGCATACCCAGCCCCAGATGTCCCCTTTTCGCTCTTGGGTTCAGCCCTCCAGGAAGAATAGGGAGGTGATCTTCTCACTGTCCTCTGCTCTGTCAAACCCCATGGGGAATATTGGGTTGAGTTCTGGGCATCCCTTTTGAAGAAGGTCATTGAGAATCTGGAGAGCTTGCAGAAGAGGGCCCAGCCAGGAGTACCAGTGCCTTGAGTCCATGGCAAGTGTGCACCAGGTGAAGGCACTGGAGGTCTTTAGAGAGAATATTGGGGGTGAGGGAGCAGGGGGAGTCATGGTGTGTTCCCTCAAGCATTCCAAGGGCTGTCATGTGGAGGAGGGAGGAGATTGATTCTGTTTGCAAGACCAGGAGCCTGGGGGAAGTTCAGAGAGGCCCATTGAGGCTGGTATCTGCCCAGACTTGGTACCAACCATGAGGGCTGTCCAGAGGTGGCCTGAGCTGCTTCAGGAGGGACGGGTTTTCCTTTCTTTCTAGGGCTTCAGTTAGAGAAAGGATTCCTTTCCTGGCCAATGGGGACCCCTTCCTGCCTCACATGCCATGCCTGGGTCCACACAAAGGCAGTTCTTCAGGGGTAATTTTTCCTAAGAAATTCAGAGCTAATGGCACAACTTGAATCACAAGAATGGACAGACAGAGCAGCTTTTCCTGGCCATCACGTGCCAGTGTCCAGCTTGTGGTCCACTAACACGCCCAGCCTTTGTTCGTGACTTGTTCTCCCTCAAATGATGCTTTAAAGAATCTTAACAAAAACTTCAGTTGCACAACTTGACATTCTTCCAGCCTAACTTTGTCTCATTGGTTTGGGTCTGTTGTGCCAGCTTGCTGAATCCTTAGTCAGTGTGGCCCTCTCCTGCAGAATATCTGTTCTCTCTCAGCATGGGTCTTCCTCAGAGCTGGTAAGCCTCAAGGCCTCTATCCAGCACTAAAACCCTTGGACCTAGTGGCCAGGGGCAGAAGCTTGGGCTCTTCCACTAGAGCTCTCCCTCTGGGACAAGGATTCTTGACCTGGCATCGGTGGACTTGTCTTTCTGAACTACTTGGATAACGGAATTCAGTGTCATATATGGGCAGGTGGGTGGTACCTGGATAGAGCACTGGCCTGGGAGTCATACAAACCCAGGTTCAAATCTGGCCTCAGACACTTAGTGGGCATGTGGCCCCCCCATAGACAAGTCACTTCAACTGTCTGCCTCCAAGAGCTATTTGTAAAGGGCTTTGAGACTGTAAAGCACTGTCTTAAGTGTTTCTCAAGGTCATCCCGGTGACTGTGATATCATAAGTGGTTTCCTTTGTTTTTCCACACATTTTTTTCTGAGAAGGGGATCCTTCAGCTTCCCCAGACTGTTGGAGCAGCCTGTGATACCCAAAGGATTAGAAGTCTTGGTCTGGGTTGACTTGGATCCATTCAGTGGTGCCCTTGGGGGATGCTCCTTCAGCCAGGCCTGAATTTGCCAAACCATGTTATCTGGACTGTTGATTATCAGAGGGGAAGTAAAGTTGCTGTGGCCTGACTTCCCAGTCTCAGAGGTAGGAAAAGGCAGAACTGACCCTCTGTTGAGATACTGCTGGAATTCCAGGAGAAGGGATGATTCCACCCCTCTTCCCCTGCTCCATTCCCACCTGTCTGGCTCTGATGTTGCTTCTTCCATGGAGCCCCCCCTTTGTCTCTGGTGCCCCTTCCATGTGGGCATCATTCTTCCTTCTGCCTTTTGGGGCCCAGCAGCACAACCTCTTCCTGTGAAGGCCTTTGGAGCCTCTGAAGAAAGGCAGCTCCCAGGTGTCCCCCTCATCCCCAGGGTGTCTCCTGGTTAGCCTCTGGTGTCCTCCTGAGGTGGCCCCAGACCTCAAGATGTGCTGTGAGCCTGAACCCCTAGAGCTGGTGCCTCTGCGTCTTTGAGGGAGCTGCTTGCTCACTTAGCAAGTCCTCCCTTGGAGATGGGCTCTCTTTGTTTGACCATTGTCCTCTGCTTCCCAGAGTGAAGCTGGTTCTACTGGACAGTAAACAGTCCAAAGGAAATCTGGATCATTCTGCTTCTTTGTCTCCTCTGTTGTCTCCTCCTCTCCCCTTAGTTCTTTGACACAGTTAAGCAAGCCCTGTGTGTTCTCCTTAGGTGCATGTCCAGCCCCTGGTTGTGTGACCTCGAGCTTCTCTGGCCCTGAGCTTGGGGGGGGTCTCTTAGTGGGGCTCCTCTCTGGGGCCTGTGCTTCCTGCATACTTGTCACACGAGTGTCTAGAATGTGCGGGATTTCTGGGCTTCAGGGAACAGGCATCTTCTGGGATTGTTCCCTCCCACTTGTCTTTTCCCAGATCTTTTTTTGGAAAACATGAGAGTAATTTCAGGAGTGCAGAGAATTAAAACTACTCACTGATGCTCTGGGGAATTTTAGCTCTCAGTCAAGGATGCAAAGTATGATAATGGTTCCTGAAAAGCCCATTATCTCCACCAGCTCCTCTGCAGGAAGTGTCTTTAGAGCAGAGCAGAATAGCCCCAGCCAACATTGGAGCCAGGCTCTCAAGTTGGTGAAGCTCCTTTCCTAGGTTCATCATGGCCCAGTGTCTTCAGAACATCACTGGGCTTGGCATGGGACCTGGGATTTCACTGGGAGGCAGACCCCTGTTGAGGAAGCTCCCCTTCCCAGCGTAGGTGTCCCCTCATTCCATTTTGTGTTGGAGAGCAGCCCAGCTCACACTGAGGTTATTCTGGGGTCACTCAATCAGTATAGAGCAGAGGAGGACTTTGAGGGCAGCACTGTGACCCTTACACCTTGCTGTCTCTCAGTGTCACCTACGCGCCACAGGTAA
>NW_025390417.1:0-6369 GCF_016433145.1 Gracilinanus agilis | reverse complement strand
GCCCCTTCTCCTTCCCGGCTCTGCTGAGGGGGGGCAGGCCCCTCCTCAGCATACAGATGAGTAAACGGAGGCCCAGGGTGCCGTGAGGGCCGGTGAGGTGGGCGCCAGGAGAAGAGGCCGTCCTGGCCGGCTCCGGCCTCTAGGGCACAGCGTGGGGGCACCACCATGCACCCGAGCTGCTCGTTGGGAAGCGTCATCGCCTTAAGACACGGCCAGCCTTGTGCTGGGCCCCCCAAGGCACCCTCGGAGCCACAGCCCCGGCTCTCAGGGGCCGTCATGTGGGAACCACACGGGCACCACCGTGGGCACGTCGCCTCCCCGACACGCCGGAGCCTTAGGGTGGCCTGGCCGGGCACGTGCGGGGCATCTCCATTGCACAGAGGAGAATCGATCTGCTGGGAGTCACACAGCCAACAGGGGTGTGACGTGGGATTTGAATTCAGGTCTCTGGGGTGCTCTAACCACTGCTCCCCAGAGGTGCCCTGAGTGGGGAGAATCCTCCCTTGGGGCCTTTAAAACTTTTGCCAAATGGAGTTTCACAGGACCCAGGAATGGCTGAGTGGGAAAGGCCCTGCGGGACGGAGCAGAGGGTCCAAAGCCCCGCTGTCCAGGCGAGACCACCGAGGCCTAGAAGGGGCAGGAGCCTGGCCCAAAGTCACACAGAGACATAGTGGCCTGGCTGGGCCCGGGACCCGGGAGGCACCATTCCCACTGCAGAGAGCTCTTCCCAGGGCCAGAAAAGGCTGCCCGTGCCCAGGTGTGAGACACACTGACGTGTGAGTGTGCCGGGGGGCACGCAGGGGCAGCTGGCACATCTGCTGACCTTCAGGGGGCCTTCCTCAGAGCCTGGCTCTGCCCCCTCCCAGCCTGAGGCCGGCTGCCCTCCAGAGCCGGATCAGCGCCGCCACAGAACTGATTCATGGGCCGCCCCCGGCCCCAGCCCGAGACGGAGAGTCTCAAAGGCAGAGTTTATGGAGACATAAATCTGCCTCCTCCTAGACGCTGGGTCTGAGGCCAAGGCGGCGCGAACAGCCTCCCTCCTGATGGATGGGCAATTGGGTGACCGGCTGACACCCCCCCCCCCCGGGAATCGAGCTGTCCCTGCAGCCTGGAGCCCAGGAACTGACCCGGCTCCCCCTGCCCCTTCCCAGGCTCAGCAAATGCCGAAGGAGCTGGTGGCCCCGTGGATAGGGCCTGGAGACAGGGACACTCGAGTTCCATGTGGCCTCAGATACTACATAGCTGGACGACCCTAGACAAGTCACCTAATCTCTGCCTGCCTCAGTTTGCTCAACTGTAAAATGGGAATAATAATAGCATCTACTCCCTGAGCTGGCATGAGGATGAAATGAGATGGTTGTTGTAAAGTGCTTCACACAAGGCCTGGTACAGAGTAGAGCTCAAGAAACCCCTTTCTTCCTTCCTTCCCTCCTTCCTTCCTTCCCTCTTTCCTTCCTTCCTTCCCTCCTTCCTTCCTTCCCTCTTTCCTTCCTTCCTTCCCTCCTTCCTTCTTTCCTTCTTTCCCTCCTTCCTCCCTTCCTTCCCTCTTTCCTTCCTTCCCTTTTTCCTTCCTTCCTTCCCTCCTTCCTTCTTTCCTTCCTTCCTTCCTTCCTTCCTTCCTTCCCTCCTTCCTTCTTTCCTTCCTTCCTTCCTTCCTTCCTTCCCTCTTTCCTTCTTTCCTTCTTTCCTTCCTTCCTTCCTTCCTTCCTTTGTTCCTTTCCTCAAGAAGCTGCATTCTGGGGGTGGCTGGGAAGCCCAAGGGTGGCAGAGCCCTGGTGTCCCCAGCCTAGAAAGCCTGAGACCCTTGGAGGAGGGCAGTGATAAGAGTGGGACCAGTGAGGGCTTCCTGGAGGAAGGGGCACTTGGCCCTCCTGGAGACGGCACTGGGCCACAGGGGGCTGCCCTGGGCCATGCTGGGCACTGAGGTTGGGGAATGGCCAGTGGCTGCTCTGGCCGCTGGCTGGGAGGCTCACTGCGCTGGGAGGCGGCTCTTGGAGGACTTTCTATTTGGTCCTGGAGGGGGTGGGGAGCTACTGGGGAGAGGGCAGGATGCAGGGTGCCTCTGTTTCCTCCTCTGTAAAATGGGAATGATGGCATTCCTGCTCCTGAGCTCCTGGGGCCACGGTGAGAAAAACGCTCGGAGAGCCTCAGAGATGGGCCGTGGGCCCTTGGGGATCTGAGCCCAGAGAAGGAAGGCCAGCAGCCCCAGCGTGCACAGCACGGGCCCAGGACTCCTTGTGGGCAGAGGTTTGGGACCCACACAAACGCCTCGAGCTGAGCAACAGGGCCCAGCCGGGGGTCACCGGGCTCAGGGCCCGGGGCTGGAGCAAAGGAGGGCGGCCGGGAAGGACAGGAGAAGAGATGGAGGCACGAGGAGCCCCGGGAGGAGCCGAGCTCAGCTAGTGCAGCTCTTCCGTTGTAGAGGAGAAAACGGGGGCCACGGAGGGAGGGAGGGGAGGAGACTGGTCATGAGGCCGCCTTGTGCCAGAGACAGGATTTGAACTCGGCTCCTTTGACCCCGATCCAGCCCTTTCCCCACTGAATCACCCCCCACCCCCACCCCCGGAATGGAAACAAGGGCGGGAGGGCCCTCACCGTCGATCTCGTCCAGAGGGATCTGCCCGAAGATCTGCAGGTAAGGCCTGTAGAGGACCCTCCGGAAGAGCCACTCCACGCGGCTGTCCCTGGGGTGCAGCAGGGCCTGCGTGGTGACCCCGTAGGCGACGAGCCACACCGTCAGGAAGAAGAGGAAGAAGAAGACGTCCTTCATCTGCCGGGAGAGACGGGGGGCTGGGCCAGGGCCCGAGGGCGAGGGCAGCGAGCGGCCCAGACGGGCATCGTGCCACCCGGGCAAGGAGTGCGGCCAGACCAGGGGAGCCCGAGCAGGCGCAGCGGAGCCCTCTTTCAGGAGCGCGGCTTCTGTCTGTCTGCCTGCCTGTCTGCCTGTCTGTCTGTCTGCCTGCCTGTCTGCCTGTCTGTCTGCCTGCCTGTCTGTGTGTCTGCCTGCCNCTGCCTGCCTGTCTGCCTGTCTGTCTGTCTGCCTGCCTGTCTGCCTGCCTGTCTGCCTGCCTGCCTATCTGTCTGTCTGCCTGCCTGTCTGCCTGCCTGCCTATCTGTCTGTCTGCCTGTCTGTCTGCCTGTCTGTCTGTCTGTCTGTCTGCCTGCCTGCCTGTCTGCCTGCCTGTCTGTCTGCCTGCCTGCCTGTCTGCCTGTCTGCCTGTCTGCCTGTCTGTCTGCCTGCCTGTCTGCCTGTCTGTCTGCCTGCCTGTCTGCCTGTCTGCCTGTCTGCCTGCCTGTCTGCCTGTCTGTCTGCCTGTCTGCCTCCCTGCCTGCCTGCCTGTCTGTCTGTCTGCCTGCCTGCCTGTCTGTCTTTCTCCCCTCCCCTTCTTTTTCTCTCCTCCCTTTAAAAATGTCTCTTCTAGATGAGCGGGGGATGGGGGTCTGGCTGAGCCCCCGGACTCTTCCCGCCTGTTCCTTCTGTTCCCCACGTGCTGGCTCGCCTTTGGAATGCTGCTTTGTGCCCCAGAGCAGCTGGCCTGGCCAGGCCCCTGCGAAGGCTCGTGGTGTAGAAGGAGGGTGCCCCGAGACAGGAGCCCCTGGGGACGCCTCAGGCTGGGGGGGTGCAGGGGGCGTCCTTGCAGTCGGGTTGGCTCCTGCCGTCTGCCTGGGGGGTCTCTGAGCAGCGCCTCAGTTTCCCCACATGTCTGGCTGACTCCATGGTGTCCCATGAGGTGCCCAAGAGATTCTCTGGCCATTATTAGGCTGTTGGCCGGGGCTCTGCGGGCCGAACCTCGGAGAGCGGCCTTCTGCCGAATCCCAGCCCCCAAGCCCGAATGCTCCGCGGGGAGCCTTCCAGGGATGGGGAGCTCACTCCCCCCACTGCCCTCGGGGCCGCCCCCTCCACCTGGGACAGCTCTGAGCTCGAGGAAGCTTTCCTTCTTGGCCAGCTTAGAGCAGAGCCCGTGTTCCGGGGCACCCCAGAACCTCTGTGACCCCCTCTCGCTGCGGGGCTCCTGGGGAGGAGCCCCCTGAGGCCCCCCCGGCCCACTCACCATCCTCTCCACGATGATGATCTTGGGCCCGAGCTGCTTGTGAATGGCGAAGATGTGGATGAGCCTCAGCGTGAAGACCATGAAGTCCACAGCCAGCACCGCGCGGCCGGCCTCGAAGCTGGAGCCCAGCATCCTGCGGACGGGCAGAGCTCTGAGGGCCGGCCGGGCACCCCCCGAGCCCAGCCAGGCCGCCGGGGCAACACATACCTGCAGGGGACGCCGACGACGAACAGGAAGATGGCCACCAGGTCGCACTTGTTCCAGCTGTCCTCCACGTACACCCGGAACTTGTCCAGGAGGTCAGCGTCCTCGTCCGTGAAGAAGCCCTAGTGCGGGGCCAGCCAGCGTCAGCCCCAGCCCCCGCCACCCCGGCCAGGGCCTAGCCTGGGTGCAGACGCACGGACGGTGACCTGCCCAGGGCCACACAGCACCCGCCTGCCCGAGGCAAGGCGGGCATCTAGGTCGGCCTGGCTCCGAGGGCAGCGCCCGACCCACAGGGCCTGCCGCCTCCTTCAGAGGCCCCCAGCCAAAACCCCGCCTTGTACAGGAAGCCCTCCCTGATGCCTCTGGATGCCAGTGTCCCTCCTCTGGCCATGATCTCCACTGTACCCTGCCTGCGGCTCGTTCTCCCCCATCTCTCCATCTGTCTCTCTGTCTCTGCGTCTCTCTCCCTCTCTTTCTCCCTCTGTCTCTTTTTCTCTCTCTGTGTGTGTCTCTCTGTCTGTCTCTGTCTCTGTCTGTCTCTTTCACACACACACACACACACACACACACACACACGCACGCTGTGGGTTGTAGGTTGTCTCCCCGTCACACAGGCGCCCCCCAGAGGCAGGGCTCGTCCTCTTTCTCTCTTGTACCTTCAGCACTCAGCACAGTGCCTGGCACACAGGTGGGCTTAACTAATGACCTTAGAGACGAGCCCACCCCATTCCCTCCCTTGACTGCTGGAGAAACCGAGGCACCCCGAGAAGCCGTGGCGGGCCCCGACCACGTAGCCGCTTCCCCGGCCTGCCCCGGCACACCCACGCCCCGGTCAGGGAGGCCAGGGTGGGCACCACTGACCTGCCGGACCTCCTCCAGCACCAGCGTGAACACCCAGCAGTAGAGGGCCATCTCGGGCCCCGCGGGGCCGTCCGGAGGGGCCCGGAAGTCCACCAGGAGCACGTAGGTGAACAGGAAGAGAAAGGCGAAGTACATGACCACATTGCCCAGAAAGACGGTCACGGGGGCCCCCCAGAACTTCTTCCAGCGGGGGAGCAGGAAGGGGCTGGGCCTGGCCCACGCCCAGGTCCCCCTCCCCTCCGACGACTCATCTTTCCTACACAACAAAGACAGAAGGTGGTAAAAGGAAGGCAGGACGGGGGGCACTCGGGGCACCGGGCGGCCTCCGGCCAGAGGCTCTGCTCCAGCCACTGTCTGCAGCCTGAAGAAAGGCCTGACGTCCACTGAGGCCAAAGGGGGATGGGGGAGGGTCTTGGGAACAAACCTGGACCATCCAGCTCCATTTTACAGATTTGGAAACTGAGGCCCAGGGACATGCTTGACTTGCCCAGAGTCACACGGCTGGTAGGTACGTGAGATAGATTTGAACCCTGGCCCCTGCCTGTTCCCTCTATGGCGTCCTCCTGGTAGAAGGTTCCCTCAGGGCAAGGAATAGGCCCTGTTCTGCCTTTGTGCCCCCTGGCGCGAGGCCCAGCATGAGGTTCCGGGCTCTTCCCGGCCCTCACAGTGGGGCTGCTGTGGGGAGCCTGAGCCAGCCCAGACTTGACCGAGGAGGTGGCCAAAGGCCCGGTGATGCCCCGGGATTTAGCCCACCCTTGGAAGGTTGAAAACTGAGGGGCTCCAAGCCTGGGTCCCCCTCGATGAAGCGGGGAGAGCTCGGGAGGAGGAGGGGGGACGGGCCCTGGGGGTCCCCCCTGACACCCTGAGGTGGGGCTCCTTTCATTCTGCTCCCCTAGTCCCCGGGCTGCTCTCTGGCCTCACCTGATGCTGGGAGAGGGGAAAAGGAGCGTCCGCTCAGCGTCCAGGCTGTCCAGCTCTCGGAAGGGCTCCGGCCCACTCTTCAGAGGCACGTCCTCGCTGCGAGACACCCAGAGCAGGTCAGAGGGCTGCTGGGGGCCAAATCTGTGCCAGCGGCCCCTGGAGCCCCCCCAGAACATCCCAGGGGCCGGGGGGGGGCCTTCCCAAAGCACTGAGCAAGGCCAAAGAAAGCACTGTGCCGGGCACTGGGGGTGGCTGAAGGGAGCGAGGGAGGGAGGGAGAGAAGGAGGGAGAGAGGAAGGGAAGGAGGAAGGGAGGGAGGGAAGGAGGGAGG
>NW_025390416.1:10706-11827 GCF_016433145.1 Gracilinanus agilis | reverse complement strand
ATAATGAGGAAATAACACTGCTCAATATATATGCACCAAGTGGTATAGCATCCAAATTCATAAAGGAGAAACTGGCAGAGCTCAAGAAGGAAATAGATAGTAAAACCAAAATAGTGGGAGATCTAAATATTCCTCTTTCAGATCTAGATAAATCAAACCAAAAAATAAATAAGAAAGAGGTAAGAGAGATGAATGAAATCCTAGAAAAATTAGATTTAATTGATATGTGGAGAAAAATAAATAGGGACAAAAAGGAATACACCTTCTTTTCAGCTGCACATGGTACATTTACAAAGATTGACCATGTAATAGGGCATAGAATCATGGCAAACAAATGCAAAAGAGCAGATATAATAAATGTAACCTTCTCAGATCATAATGCGATAAAAATAGTAATCAGTAAGGGCACCTGGACAGGCAAGTCAAAAACCAATTGGAAATTAAACAATATGATGCTTCAAAACCAAATTGTCAAAGAAGAAATCATAGAAACAATCAACAATTTCATTGAAGAGAATGACAATGATGAGACATCCTACCAAACTCTGTGGGATGCAGCCAAGGCAGTACTCAGGGGAAAATTTATACCCTTGAGTGCATATATTAACAAATTAAGGAGGGCAGAGATTAATGAATTGGGCATGCAACTCAAAAAATTAGAAAGCGAACAAATAAAAAACCCCCAGATGAAAACTAAATTAGAAATACTCAAAATTAAGGGAGAAATTAATAAAATCGAAAGTAAAAGAACTATTGAATTAATAAATAAGACTAGAAGCTGGTATTTTGAAAAAACAGATAAAATAGACAACGTACTGGTCAATCTAATAAGAAAAAGGAAAGAAGAAAACCAAATTGACAGTATTAGAGATGAAAAGGGAGACCTCACCTCTAATGAAGGGGAAATTAAGGCAATCATTAAGAACTATTTCGCCCAATTATATGGCAACAAATATAACAATTTAGGAGATATGGATGAATATTTACAAAAATATAAATTGCCTAGATTAACAGCAGAAGAAATAGAATACCTAAATAATCCCATATCAGAAATAGAAATTGAACAAGCCATTAAAGAACTCCCTAAGAAAAAATCGCCAGGGCCTGATGGATTCACAAGT
>NW_025390416.1:9861-10608 GCF_016433145.1 Gracilinanus agilis | reverse complement strand
CTCCAGCAAGTAATTAAGAAGGTCATCCACCATGATCAGGTGGGATTTATACCAGGAATGCAAGGATGGTTCAACATTAGGAAAACCATCCACAGAATTGACCATATCAACAGTCTAACAAACAAAAATCACATGATCATCTCAATAGATGCTGAAAAAGCCTTTGACAAAATACAGCATCCATTCCTATTGAAAACATTGAAAAGTATAGGAATAGAAGGACCCTTCCTAAAAATAATAAACAATATATACCTAAAACCATCAACAAGCATTATATGCAATGGGGATAAATTAGAAGCCTTCCCAATAAGATCAGGAGTGAAACAAGGATGCCCATTATCACCTCTATTATTCAACATAGTACTAGAAACACTAGCAATAGCAATTAGAGAAGAAAAAGAAATTGAAGGTATCAAAATAGGCAATGAGAAGACTAAGCTATCACTCTTTGCAGATGATATGATGGTAAACTTAAAAAATCCTAGAGAATCAACTAAGAGGCTGGTAGAAATAATCAACAACTTTAGCAAAGTGGCAGGATACAAAATAAATGCACATAAATCATCAGCATTTCTATACATTTCCAACACATTAGAACAGCAAGAGGTAGAAAGAGAAACACCATTTAAAATCACCCTAGACAATATAAAATACTTGGGAATCAATCTAACAAAACAAACACAGCTATTATATGAAAACAACTACAAAATACTTTCCAAACAAATAAAACTGGACCTCAACAATTGG
>NW_025390416.1:8237-9791 GCF_016433145.1 Gracilinanus agilis | reverse complement strand
GAGGAGACTAAGCTATCACTCTTTGCAGATGATATGATGGTCTACTTAAAAAATCCTAGAGAATCAACTAAGAAGCTTGTAGAAATAATCAACAACTTTAGCAAAGTTGCAGGATACAAAATAAATGCACATAAATCATCAGCATTTCTATACATTTCCAACACATTAGAACAGCAAGAGGTAGAAAGAGAAACACCATTTAAAATCACCCTAGACAATATAAAATACTTGGGAATCAATCTAACAAAACAAACACAGCTATTATACGAAAACAACTACAAAACACTTTCCAAACAAATAAAACTGGACCTCAACAATTGGAAAGCCATTAACTGTTCATGGGTAGGACGAGCTAACATAATAAAAATGAACATACTACCCAAATTAATTTACCTATTTAGTGCCATACCTATCAAATTACCAAAAAACTTCTTTACTGAATTAGGAAAAACTATAACAAATTTCATTTGGAATAACAAAAGATCAAGAATATCAAAGGAAATAATGAAAAAAAAATGTGAAGGAAGGGGGCCTAGCAGTACCAGATATTAAACTATATTATAAAGCAGCAGTCATTAAATCAATATGGTACTGGTTAAGAGATAGAAGGGAGGATCAGTGGAATAGACTTGGGGTTAATGATGTCAGCAAGACAGTGTATGATAAACCCAAAGAGCCCAACTTTTGGGACATGAATCCACTATTTGACAAAAACTGCTGGGAAATTTGGAAAACAATATGGGAGAGATTAGGTTTAGATCAACATCTCACACCCTACACCAAGATAAATTCAGAATGGGTGAATGACTTGAATATAAAGAGGGAAACTATAAATAAGTTAAGAGAACCTAGAGTAGTTTACTTGTCAGATCTCTGGGAAAGGAAAGATTTTAAAATCAAGCAAGCGTTAAAGAAAATTACACAATGTAAAATAAATGATTTTGATTATATCAAACTAAAAAGCTTTTGTACAAACAAAAACAATGTAGCCAAAATCAGAAGGGAAACAACAAATTGGGGAAAAAATCTTTATAACAATAAACTCTGGCAGGGGTGTAATTACTCAAATATACTAGGAGTTAAACCAATTGTGTAAAAAATCAAGCCATTCCCCAATTGATAAATGGGCAAGAGACATGAATAGGCAATTTTCAGGTAAAGAAATCAAAAGTATCAATAAGCACATGAGAAAGTGTTCCAAATCTCTAATAATTAGAGAAATGCAAATCAAAACAACTCTGAGGTATCACCTCACACCTAGCAGATTGGCTAAAATGAAAGAAGGGTAGAGTAATGAATGTTGGAGGGGATGTGGCAAAATCGGGACATTGATGCATTGCTGGTGGAGTTGTGAACTGATCCAACAATTCTGGCTGGCAATTTGGAACTATTCTCAAAGGGCTATAAAAGATTGCCTGCCCTTTGATCCAGCCATGCCATTGCTGGGTTTGTTCCCCAAACAGATCATAGATAAACAGACTTGTATGAAAATATTTATAGCTGTGCTTTTTGTGGTGGCAAAAACCTGGAAAATGAGGGTATGTCCTTCAATTG
>NW_025390416.1:0-8228 GCF_016433145.1 Gracilinanus agilis | reverse complement strand
TTTTTGTGGTGGCAAAAACCTGGAAAATGAGGGTATGTCCTTCAATTGGGGAATGGCTGAACAAACTGTGGTATATGCGGGTGATGGAATACTATTGTGCTAAAAGGAATAATAAACTGGAGGAGTTCCATGCAAATTGGAGAGACCTGCAGGAAGTGATGCAGAGCGAAAGGAGCAGAACCAGAAGAACATTGTACACAGAGACTGATATACTATGGTAAAATCAAATATAATGGTCTCCTGTACCATCAGCACTGCAATGACACAAGACAGCTCTGAGGGATTTATGGTAAAGATGCTACCCACATTCAGAGGAAGGACTGCAGGAGAGGAAACATATAAGATAACAATTGCTTGAATGCATGGACTGAGGCGGACATGAATGGGAAATAGACCCTGAACAAGGACACTTGTTACAACCAGTGGAAATGCGCGTTGGCCATGGGTGGGGGGAGAGCGGGGGGGGGGGGGGTGAAGAGGAAAGTAGGGGCATAAAGTATGTAAACAGATTTAAAACAAATATTAATAAATGTCAAAAAAAAGAAAAAAAATTAACACTAATTTTTAAAAATTTTTAAACATTTATTAATATTTATTTTTTAGAAAAGTTAACATGGTTACATAATTCATACTCTTACTTTCCCCTTAACCCCCCACCCCCCGAGCTTCCTCACCCCACACCCATGGCTGATGCATATTTCCACTGGTTTTAACATGTATCATTGATCAAGACCTATTTCCAAATTATCGATAGTTGCATTAGTGTGGTAGTTTCGTGTCTACATCCCCAATCATGTCCGCCTCAACCCATGTGTTCAAGCAGTTGTTTTTCTTCTGTTTCCACTCCCACAGTTCTTCCTCTGAATGTGAGTAGCATTCTTTTCCATAAATCCCTCAGAATTGTCCTGGGTCATTGCATTGCTGCTACTACAGAGGGGCATTACATTTGATTTTACCAGAGTGTACTAGTCTCTGTGTACAATGTTCTTCTGGCTCTGCTCCTTTCGCTCTGCATCAATTCCTGGAGGTCTTTCCAGTTCACATGGAATTCCTCCAGTTTATTATTCCTTTGAGCACAATAGTATTCATCACTAGCATATAGCACAGTTTGTTCAGCCATTCCCCAATTGAAGGACATACCCTCATTTTCCAGGTTTTTGCCACCACAAAAGCACAGCTATAAATATTTTCATACAAGTCTGTTTATCTATGACTTCTTTGGGGTACAAACCCAGCAGTGGTATGGCTGGATCAAAGGGCAGGCAATCTTTTATAGCCCTTTGAGAATAGTTCCAAATTGCCAGCCAGAATTGTTGGATCAATTCACAACTCCACCAGCAATGCGTTAATGTCCCAGTTTTGCCACATCCCCTCCAGCATTCATTACTCTCCCCTTCTTTCATTTTAGCCAATCTGCTAGGTGTGAGGTGATACCTCAAAGTTGTTTTGATTTGCATTTCTCTAATTATTGGAGATTTAGAGCACTTTCTCATGTGCTTATTGATACTTTTGATTTCTTTACCTGAAAATTGCCTATTCATGTCTCTTGCCCTTTTATCAATTAGGGAATGGCTTGATTTTTTACACAATTGGTTTAACTCCTAGTATATTTGAGTAATTACACCCCTGCCAGAGTTTATTGTTATAAAGATTTTTTCCCCAATTTGTTGTTTCCCTTCTGATTTTGGCTACATTGTTTTTGTTTGTACAAAAGCTTTTTAGTTTGATATAATCAAAATCATTTATTTTACATTGTGTAATTTTCTTTAACGCTTGCTTGATTTTAAAATCTTTCCTTTCCCAGAGATCTGACAAGTAAACTACTCTAGGTTCTCTTAACTTATTTATAGTTTCTCTCTTTATATTCAAGTCATTCACCCATTCTGAATTTATCTTGGTTTAGGGTATGAGATGTTGATCTAAACCTAATCTCTCCCATATTGTTTTCCAAACTTCCCAACAGTTTTTGTCAAATAGTGGATTTTTGTCCCCAAAGTTGGGCTCTTTGTGTTTATCATACACTGTCTTGCTGATGTCACTTACCCCAAGTCTATTCCACTGATCCTGCCTTCTGTCTCTTAGCCAGTACCATACCATTTTGATGACCACTGCTTTATAGTATAGTTTAATATCTGGTACTGCTAGGCCACCTTCCTTCACATTTTTTTCATTATTTCCCTTGAGATTCTTGATCTTTTGTTATTCCAGATGAACTTTGTTATAGTTTTTCCTAATTCAGTAAAAAAGTTTTTTGGTAGTTTGATAGGTATGACGCTAAATAGGTAAATTAATTTGGGTAGAACGTTCATTTATATTATGTTAGCTCGTCCTACCCATGAGCACTCAATGTTTTTCCAATTGTTTACATCTAGTTTTAATTGTTTGGAAAGTGTTTTGTAGTTGTTTTGTATAATTGCTATGTTTGTTTTGGTAGATAGATTCCTAAGTATTTTATATTGTCTAGGGTGATTTTAAAAGGTGCTTCTCTTTCTACCTCTTGCTGCTGTGATATGATGGAAATATTTAGAAATGCTGATGATTTATGTGCATTTATTTTGTATCCTGCCACTTTGCTAAAGTTGTTGATTATTTCTACAAGGTTCTTAGTTGATTCTCTAGGATTTTTTAAGTAGACCATTATAACTGCATCACACTGCAAAGTGTGATAGCTTAGGCTCCTTATTGCCTATTTTGATACCTTCAACTTCTTTTTCTTCTCTAATTGCTACTGCTAGTGTTTCTAGTACAATGTTAAATAATAGAGGAGATAATGGGCATCCTTGTTTCACTCCTGATCTTACTGGAAAGACTTCTAATTTATCCCCATTGCATATGATGCTTGTTGATGGTTTTAGGTATATACTGTTTATTATTTTTAGGAAAGGTCCTTCTATTCCTATACTTTTCAGTGTTTTCAATAGGAATGGGTGCTGTATTTTGTAAAAGGCTTTCTCAGCATCTATTGAGATAATAATGTGATTTTTGTTTGTTAGATTGTTGATATGATCAATTATGTGGATGGTTTTCCTAATGTTGAACCATCCTTGCATTCCTGGTATAAATCCCACCTGATCATGGTGGATGATCCTCTTGATCACTTGCTGGAGTCTCTTTGTTAATATTCCATTTAAAATTTTTGCATCTATATTCATTAGGGAGATTTGTCTAGAGTTTTCTTTCTCTGTTTTTGATCTACCTGGCTTTGGAATCAATACCATATTTGTGTCATAAAAGGAATTTGGTAGGACTCCTTCTTTGCTTATTATATCAAATAATTTGTATAGTATTGGGATTAGTTGCTCTTTGAATGTCTGATAGAATTCACTTGTGAATCCCTCAGGCCCTGGTGATTTTTTCTTAGGGAGTTCTTTGATGCTTTGTTCAATTTCTTTTTCTGAGATGGGATTATTTAGGTATTCTATTTCTTCCTCTGTTAACCTAGGCAATTTGTATTTTTGTAAATATTCATCCATATCTCCTATATGGGTATATTTATTGCCATATAATTGGGCAAAATAGTTTTTAATGATTGCCTTACTTTCTCCTTCATTAGAGGTGAGTTCTCCCTTTTCATCTTTGATACTGTCAATTTGGTTTTCTTCTTTCCTTTTTTTATTAGATTGACCAGTACTTTCTCTATTTTATCTGTTTTTTCAAAATACCAGCTTCTAGTCTTATTTATTCAATAGTTCTTTTACTTTTGATTTTATTCATTTCTCCCTTGATTTTTAGTATTTCTAGTTTAGTTTTCATATGGGGATTTTTAATTGGCTCATTTTCTAATTTGTCAAGCTGTATGCCCAATTCATTAATCTCTGCCCTCCTTAATTTGTTAATATATGCACTCAAGGATATAAATTTCCCCCTGAGAACTGCCTTGCCTGCATCCCACAGAGTTTGGTAGGATGTCTCATCATTGTCATTCTCTTCAATGAAATTGTTGATTGTTTCTATGATTTCTTCTTTGACTAGCTGGTTTTGGAGAATCATATTATTTAATTTCCAATTGGTTTTTGATTTTCCTGTCCAGGTGCCCTTACTAATTATTATTTTTATTGCATTATGATCTGAGGTTACATTTATTATTTCTGCTCTTTTTTAAAAACCCTTGTACTTCGGTGTATTTTCTCATAGGTGGAAGATTGGTAAGGGTGGGCATTGGGGGTCAAGTGACTTGCCCAGGGTCACACAGCTAGGAAGTGGCTGAGGCCGGGTTTGAACTATTATTTCTTCTCTTTTGTATTTGCTTGCAATGTTTCTATGCCCTATTACATGGTCAATCTTTGTGAATGTACCATGTGCAGCTGAAAAGAAGATGTATTCCTTTTTGTTCCTATTTTTTTTCCACATATCTATTAAATCTAATTTTTCTAGGACTTCATTCATCTCTCTTACCTCTTTATTATTTATTTTTTGGTTTGATTTATCTAGATCTGAAAGAGGGATATTTAGATTTCCCACTTTTATGGTTTTACTATTTATTTCCTTCTTGAGATCTGCCAGTTTCTCCTTTATGAATCTGCTTGCTATGCCATTTGGTGCATACATATTGAGCACTGTTATTTTCTCCTTGTCTATACTGCCTTTAATCAGGATGAAAGGACCTTCCCTGTCTTTTTTAATTATATGTATTTTTACTTTGGCTTTGTCAGAAATCATAATTGCTATTCCTGCCTTCTTTTTCTCATTTGAGGCCCAAAGGATTTTATTCAAGCCCTTTACCTTAAACCTGTTTATGTCCACCCACCTCATATGTGTTTCTTATAGACAACATATGGTAGGATTTTGGTTTCTAATTCACTCTGCTATTTGCTTCCTTTTTATGGGCAAGTTCATCCCATTCACATTCAGAGTTATAATTATCAGTTGTGTATTCACCAACATTTTTGTATCCTCTCCTAGTTCTATCCCTTCTTCTTACACTATTTCCTTTTAAACCAGTGGTTTGCTTTATGCCAGTAACCCTTGTCCCCTCCCTTGATTTACTTCCCTTTCTACCCCCTACCTTATTATCCCTCTCTTTTTATTTTTAAGGCCTAATGAATTCCCTCTGCCTTCTTCTCCCCTCCCCACTCCCCTGCTCCCTTTGTTTATCCCTTCTGACTTTCTAAGTAGGGTTAGATAGAGTTTTATATCCCAATGTATAAAGCTACTCTTCCCTCTCAGGGTTAATTCCACTGAGAGTAAGGTTTAAATATTACCTCTTAATGCTCTCTTCCTCTCCTTCTTATAATAGTATTCATCCCTTCATCTTCCCATGCCCTCTTTGTGTGTAATAGAATATCCTATTTTTCTTATTCATTCAAGTTTCTCTTGGAGTCCCCTACTATTCACCTCCCTCTTTCCCACCCCCATATCATCTTAGACCATTTAGTATTCCAATCTCTCCCTATGAATAATTCTTTTAATTACTACAATAGTGAATACTATAATAGTGACTAGAGTTCCTTACAGAGAATTATACATAACATTTCTGCACATAGGAATACCAATAATTAGATCATATTGAAGCCCTTAAAGAGGCATATTTAAAAAATATGAGTTTTCTTTCTTTCCCCTTTGTTTCTTATTTATCTTTTCATGTTTCTCTTGATTTTTGTGGATGGATATTGAATTTTCCATTTAGTCCTAGTCTTTTCTGTGCAAATACTTGGAAATCTTCTATCTTGTTGAATGTCCAAACTTTCCCCTGGAAGTATAGAGTCAGTTTTGATGGGTAGGTGATCCTTGGTTGTAGACCCAGTTCTCTTGCCTTTCTAAATATCATATTCCAAGCCTTGCGGTCTTTTAATGTGGAGGCTGCCAGATCCTGTGTGATCCTGATTGGTGCTCCTTGATATCTGAATTGTCTCTTTCTGGCTTCTTGTAAAATTTTTTTCTTTTACTTGGAAGCTCTTGAATTTGGCTATTATATTCCCGGAGGTTGTCTTTTTTGGGTCTAGTGTAGAGGGTGACCTTTGGATCCTTTCAATGCCTATATTGCCCTCTTGTTGTAGAACTTCAGGGCAATTTTGCTGAATAATTTCTTTTAGTATGGAGTCCAAATTTCTATTAATTTCTGCTTTTTTAGGAAGACCAATGATTCTTCAGGAAGACCAAGATTTATTTGGTCTGTCACTTTTTTTCCCATTGAGATATTTCATGTTTCCTTCTATTTTATCAGTCTTTTGACTTTGTTTTACTTTTTCTTACTGTCTTGAGAGATCATTAGCTTCTAATTGCTCAATTCTAGCCTTTAGGGACTGGTTTTCCTTTTCGATCTGGTTATTTCTGGTGTTCACTTTGCTCATCAGTTCATTTGATTTCTGAGCCTCACTTTCCAATTGCAAAATTCTGCCTTTTAAACTGGTATTTTCTTGCCAGATCTCTTACATCTTTCTCATCATCTCAGATTTGAACTCTTCAATAGCTTGTGGCCAGTTTTCTTTATTTTGGGAAGGTTTGGATGTGATTACTTGTTTGTTCTCCTCTGCTGTTTGCTCTGTTGTCTGGATTTTATCTGTGTAAAAGTTGTTGAGTGTTACAGATTTCTTCTTGATGATCTTTCTCTTTGGGGGTTCTTGTCTCTGGCTTGCCATTGTTAGCCCTGTGCCCTCTCAGGTTTATCCTTACACTCAGGGTCTGTCTGAGCTGTTTAGGCTCCTGATGTCTCAGGTCTAGTTGTTCTCAGGGTCAAGCCTCCTGGTGGTTCCCTTGCTTGTTCCTCTGCATGAGGCTCCTTTAACAGTCTCAGGGAGCTCCTTCCACAGTCATGCACCCCTCTGTACTGGGTCCCCACTCACGATCCGCACCTGTGCTCAGGATCCGAGACCTTGCCTGCGCTCAGGATTCATGTCTGAGCTTGCATCCATGCCCACACTAGTGCCTGCGCTGAGGGTCTGTGTTCAAAGTCCGAGCCTTCTTTAGCCTCTTGGGGTCTTAAGTCTTGCTGCTCTCAGGGGCAGGCCCTGCTAACCCCAGGTAGCTGCCAAGGACTTAATGCATGCCCTAAACTTGCTCCAACTCTTGTGAGATGGCTTTGGCACTGTAGGTGGTGTGGGGTGGGGAAGAGGGTTGCTCAGCTCGTGTTTTAGTGAGAGCTGTTTCACCCCTTTATAGCATGGAAATGCACTGATTCCACGTAACTCCAATGCTGCATCCTGTTGTGGGTGCCCTTCTATCCTCTGGATTTGTTTTTATGTCTTCTTGAGGAGTTCTATATGTTTTGGTTAGGAGAGGTTAAGCAGCTGCTTTTTACTCTGCTACCATCTTAACCAGGAACTCTCTCCATCAACATTAATTTTTAAAAGGATGTTGATTTCCAAATTCTCCTCTTCCCACCAGCCCTTCTTCTTTCCTTGAGAAGGTAAGCAATTTAATATTGATTATATATGTGAAGTCACTCAAAATATATTTTATATTAGCCAGGCTGAAAAAGAAAACAAAATACTTAATAGTGCCGATCCCTACCTCAAGGGGATAGTAGGAAGAAAATAATTTTAATTCTATAAAATACTATAAAAGTTAAAGCTATGATTGCATCTCAGTTTCAGCACATCTAAAGAACAGGCCATATTTGTTGTATTCCACCCAGTTTTCATGTGTTCAAGTCTAGTAAAACCTTCAGGTACCCAGTGCTGGCAATGCTATTCAAATGCAGGAAGGCTAAGAACCAGAAAGGGGTGGGGTGGAATGAAAAAAAGATTCTGCAAATAGCCAAGTTAAACATCACAAATTCTATATACTTTGCTTATTGGAGAGTTCTTCTTACCCTTATTCAGAACTTGTTTACTCTTATTTTAAACACAGTCCTAACAAACCATGGATATCTGTTCTCCTAACTCATCGTAGAATAGAGGCATTCAAAGAGAATATTGTAGTAATGAAGCATGGGTTGGGATACAATGGCTACTAGAGCCATCTATAATCATGTGCATGTCTATTTCCTCTCTCACCTTACAAACATATTCCACCTCTTTCCTGAACAAGACACTTTATTTAGCAACTCAGTATTTTCCATGGCTGTCCCTCATGCCTAGAATCCTCTTCCTCCATTTTTTCATCCCCTAGAATCCTTGCCTTCTTTTAAATCCCAACTAAAATCTCTCCTTTTACAAGAAGCCTTTTTTAATCCTCCTTAATGCTAGTGTCTCCCCTCTGTTTTTTATTACCTATGTTTTGATTACTTCCTTTGTTTTGTTTTCTCTTATTTTTAGATGGGGCTTGTGCTGATACATTTATTTATATAT
>NW_025390415.1:0-4773 GCF_016433145.1 Gracilinanus agilis | reverse complement strand
CCCCACTCAAGGTCCGCTCCTGCACTCAGAATCAGCCCCTTTGTCTGTGTCCCAGTCCACGCTTTAATCTGTGCCTCAGCCCGCGCCTGTGTCAGTCCCTTGACTGTACCTGGGCTCAGGGTCTGCCCTCAGAGTCCGCGAGTTCCTCAGCCTCCTGGGGGGGTCCCAAGTCTTGCTGCTCCCAGGAACAAGCCCTGGTTGGCTGCCAATAACCCAGTGGGTGCCCCAAACCTGCTCCAACTCCCATGCTCTGGCTTTGGCGTTTTAGGTGGTGTGGGGTGGGGGAGGGGTTGCTCCGCTCGTGTTTTCGTGGGAGCTGTTTCACCCCTTTATAGCATGGAAATGCCCCATTTCCACGTACCTCCGATGCTGCGCCCTGTTGTGGGGTCCCTTCTTCCCTCTGGATTTATTTTTATGTCTTCTTCAGGAGTCCTATATGTGTAGGTTAGGAGAAGTCAAGCAGCTGCTTTTTACTCTGCCTCCATCTTAACCCGGAACCTCCCAATATCTTGCTATCTCCTTTTAAAGCAGTGGTTTACTTTTAATCAGTTCCCCCCATCCCCACCCTCAGTTTAATTCCCCTTCATCCCCTTCCCTTTCCTTACCGCTGTTATTATATTTTTAGGGTCATTTAAATTCCCTCCATTTTTGAACTCCCAGCCCCACTACCTCCCTTGATTTTCCCCTTCTGACTTTCCACATAGGATAAGATAGAATTCAATATCCCAATGGATCTAGCTACATTTCCTTCTCTGAATTGATTTCACTGAGAGTAACGTTTAAGTATTACCTATTAACACTCTTTTTCTCTCCTTTTTATAATAGTATTCATCTCCTCCCCTTCCCATGTGCCACTTTGTGTGGTATAGATTATCCTATTTTTCCTATTCCTTCAAGTTTCTCTTGTTGCCATCTTCTATTCCCCACTCTTTTCTTTTTTTGCATATCATCTTAGACCATTTAGTATCCCAAACTCTCCCTATGAATAATTCCTCTATTTACTATAATAGTGAGTACGATTTTTGAGAGTTACACATGCCATTTTTCCATATAGGAATACAAGTAATTTGATCTTATTGAAGCCCTTAAAGAAGTAAATTAAAAGAATTTTTTTTTCTTTCCCCTCTCTTATTTACCTTTTCATGTGTATCTTGATTTTTGAGGCTGGATATCAAACTTTCCACTTAGTTCTGGTCTTTTCTTTACAAATATTTGGACATCTTCTATTTTGTTGGATACTTTCCCCTGAAAGTATATAGTCAGTTTTGATGGGTAGGTGATCCTTGGTTGTAGACACAATTCACTTGTCTTTCTGAATATCATATTCCAAACCTTGCAGTCTTTTAATGTGTAGGCTGCCAGATCCTGTGTAATTCTGATTGATACGCCTTGCTATCTGAATTGTCTTTTTCTGGCTTCTTGTGAAATTTTCTCCTTAACTTGGAAGCTTTGGAATTTTGCAATTATATTCCTGGGGTTTGTCTTTTGAGGATTTAGTGTGGAGGGTGATCTATGGATTCTTTCAATGTCTATTTTGCCCTTTTGTTTAAGAACATCAGGACAGTTTTCTTGGATGATTTCTTGTAGTACGATGTCCAAGTTCCTGTTGATTTCTGGGTTTTCTGGTAGACCAATGATCCTCAATTTTTGGTAGACCAATGTTTTCAAGGTCATTAATTTTCTCAGTGTGATATTTCATGTTTCCTTCCATTTTTTACTCTTTTGACTTTGCTTTATTAATTCTTGCTGTCTTGCAAGATCATTGGCTTCTTCTTGCCCAATTCTGGTCTTTAAAGACTGGTTTTCTGCTATAATCTTTTGATTTTCCTTTTCTGTTTGGTCTATCCTGCTTTTCATGGCTTCCAGCAGGTCATTTCTAGTCTTCATTGTGCTTATTAATTCATTTGATTTCTGGACCTCAATTTCCAAGTGCGAAAATTTGTCTTTTAAACTGTTACTTTCTTTTTGAACTATTTCCCACTTTTCTTGCTAAATCTTTTCCACCTTTCTCATGATCTCAGATTTGAACTCTTCAAGATCTTGAGACCAATTTTGGGGGAAAGTTTAGATGTGTTTACTTATTTGTCTTCCTCTTCTGTCTCCTCTGCGGTCTGGATTTTTTCTCCATAAATATTATCCAGTGGTAGTGCCTTTCTCTTGTTCTTTCTGGTGCTTATTTCTTGGGTGTTGCTTGCAATCACTATGCTGATTTTCCTTCTCAGCCAGAAATCTAAGGGAGGAGTGCAGGCTCTCTGTGTATGGAACTACAGAACAATTTTTGCCTGAGGCTACTTTTCCAGTAATCTCCTCACCACTTCTGTCTGCCACCCTCTCTCAGCCCTATCTCTGCACCCAAGGTCTGTGCTCTTTAGCCTCCTGAGGTCTCAGGTCTAGCTGCTTTCAGGGGTAGGTGCCTGGTGCTCTTAGTCAGCTGCCAAGGCCCTATAGATTGCCACATACTCACTATAATTCTGGCACTCTGGCTCTGGCACCTTAGGTGGGATGGGGAAGGGGTGATGATCTTGCATTTTGGTGGGAGCTTTTTCACCCCCTGAAAGCACTGGAATGCCCAAATGTCTCGTACCTTCGGATGCTATGCCCAATCGTGGAGTCCCTTCCTTCATCTGGATTTGTTTTTTTTGTCCTTTTGAGGTGTTGTATTGGTCTATGCTGAAGAGATTAAGCTTCCAGCTACTACTCTGCAGCCATCTTAACCCAGAGGTTCTAATTGGGGTTTTTTAATTCATCTTTTTTTCCTAAATTTTTTTAGTTGCACGCCTAATTCATTAATTTCTTTTTTATTCAAGTAAGCATTTATGGAAAAAATTTCCTCTTAGTACTGCTTTAGGTGCATCTCACAGAGTTTGGCATGTTATCTCATTGTTGACATTATCTTTAATTAAATTATTGATAGTTTTCATGATTTTTTTACCCACTCATTCTTTAGGATTAGCTAATTTAATTTCCAATTTTTTTAACCCTTACCTTCTGTCTTCAAATTGATAAGTATCAGTTCCAAAGCAGAAGAGATAAGGGCTAGGCAGTGGGGGATTAAGTGGCTTACCCAGGGTCACACAGCTAGGAAGTATCTAAGACCAACCCTGAACCCAGGAACCTTCTTCTCCAAGCCTGGCTCTCTATGCACTGAGCCACTTATCTGCCTCTCCAGTTACTTTTTAACCTATACCTCAAAGGTCCTTTATTGAATGTGATTTTCATGACCGAAAACAACTGAACAACAAGAACACCAGCAGTTTCCTCATCTATAGATGGGGATAATAGTAGCAACTACCTCCCATGGAAGTTGTGAGGATCAAATGCATTAATGTGTCTAAAGTGCTTGATATACTTTAAAGCACAAGACAAATGCTAACTCATAGTCTAGGGCCCCCACTTTTTTCATTCTGTTTCTAATATCCAAATCTGGACACCTTTGTTTAGAGAACTAAACATAGACTTGAGCCTTGAGGTTTAGACTTAATAGACTTGAAATCTATTATTAGATCCCTAGACTTGGGGAGCTTGAGATTTTTCATTTTCTAGGTTTCTAAGACTCATCCTCTAGGTCAGCGATGGGCAAACTTTTTAAAGAGGGTGCCAAAGGAAAGGAAATGCTCATCTGTCAGTCTGTTTCTAAGGCAACTCTTTCGAAGTTTCATTATATTGTATCCTGCTCATTGTATTCGTCAGATTAGGAATACTGCCGGGGAGGATAGAACATTTCAAGGGGCTGCATCTGGCCCGCAGGCTGTAGTTTGCCCATCACTGCTCTAGGTCCTTAAGCCTAGATATTTGACATCCTAGGTCTCTCAGAATTCTAAATCTAGATCTGTAAACATCAGAGTCCCTAAATTGTAGACTGGGAAGTAAAGAGTCATAGACTTTGATTTCTGAGTCTAGTCCCTTTGTAATAGAAGTCTCTTTGTTTTTAAATTTAGGTCTTTAGTTTTCTCTCTCTCTCTCTCTCTCTCTCTCTCTCTCTCTCTCATTGAGGATTTCTAAATCTCTCCTTTTCTATGTCTCTCTTGATGCTATTCTCTCTCTGTATGTCCCATGTTGCTCTCCATCTGTATATATTTTTCATCATCTTGCTTGTTAAGTATATACAGTGTCTCTGTGCATGTCCATCTTGATATATAGCTGTGTATGTATCTAACTATATTTCCATCTCTAGGGAGCGTTTGTCTCTCTATATCTCTATAGCTGTCTTTCTAACATTAGGATAGAGGTATACATGTCTAAAATGTTTTATAAATCTTCTCTTTTGAGGTAATTTCTCTGTCTCCAATGTCCTGTGTGGTCTGTGTCATAATTTATTTTTGTCTCAGTTCATGATTTAAAGTGCTACTCATGTCTGGATTTCTACTGATAAAAGTGAGACCTCTCATGATCCCCCACCTTCTAGTGCCTCATTTGTCTCCATCTTGTTTTCTGTGACAGGATGGATACTCCTTGAAACGAGAGACTCTTGGTTTTCCAGTTTCCATTGCATAGCAGAGTGCCAACCCAAAGTAGATATTTAATAAATGTTTAGTGATGGATGGTGGATGTGGGATTGGGCCCCTTTATCATTAGTGAACACTGAAACTAAAAATATAGACTACATTTGGGAAATGCATTACTAAATAAATGAAACAACTGTATTAATGTTTGTCTGTCTGGGCCTAGCTTTCTGTCATACTGTTTTCCAGTTTTTCTAGTTGTTTTTGTCAAATAGTGGGTTCTCCTTACAAAAACCTGGATCTTTGGATCTGTCAAACACTAGGTTACTAT
>NW_025390414.1:8401-9516 GCF_016433145.1 Gracilinanus agilis | reverse complement strand
GGGAGGGAATTCATAAGGCCTTTAAAAACAAAAAGAGGGGGGAAAAAGGGAGGGGGTAGAAAGGGAAGTTAATCAAGGGAGGGGATAAGGGATAGCGGCTCAATAGCAAACCCCGGATTTAAAAGGAAAAAGTATAAGGAAAAAGGGGGTAGGAAGAGGGGAGGATTCGAAAATGTCAACAAATGCAGAACTGATGATTATAACTCTGAATGTGAATGGGATGAACTCGCTCATAAAACGGAAGCAAATAGCAGAGTGGATTAGAAACCAAAATCCCACCATATGTTGTCTACAAGAAACACATATGAGGCGGGTGGACATACACAAGTTTAAGGTTCAGGGTTTGAGCAAAATCTTTTGGGCGTCAAATGAGAAAAAGAAGGCAGGAGTGGCTATTATGATTTCTGACAAAGCCAAAGTAAAAATAGATATGATTAAAAAAGACAGGGAAGGTCATTACATCCTGATTAAAGGCAGTATAAACAATGAGGAAATAACACTGCTCAATATGTATGCACCAAGTGGCATAGCACCCAAATTCATAAAGGAGAAATTTACCTATTTATCGCCATACCTATCAAGCTACCAAAAAACTTCTTTACTGAATTAAAAAAAAACTATAACAAATTTCATTTGGAATAACAAAAGATCAAGAATATCAAGGGAAATAATGAAAAAAATGTGAAGGAAGGAGGCCTAGGAGTACCAGATATTAAAGCAGCAGTCATCAAAATAATATGGTACTGGCTAAGAGATAGAGAGGAGGATCAATGGAATAGACTTGGGGTTAATGACATCAGCAAGACAGTGTATGATAAACCCAAAGAGCCCAACTTTTGGGACATCAATCCACTATTTGACAAAAACTGCTGGGAAATTTGGAAAACAATATGGGAGAGATTAGATCTAGATCAACATCTCACACCCTACACCAAGATAAATTCATAATGGGTGAACGACTTGAATATAAAGAGGGAAACTATAAACATGTTAAGTGAATACAGAATAGTTTACTTGTCAGATCTGTGGGAAAGGAAAGACTTTAAAACCAAGCAAGAGTTAGAGAAAATTACAAAATGTAAATTAAATGGTTTTGATTATATTAAACTAAAAAG
>NW_025390414.1:0-8301 GCF_016433145.1 Gracilinanus agilis | reverse complement strand
GATGTGGCAAAATTGGGACATTAATGCATTGCTGGTGGAGTTGTGAACTGATCCAGCCATTCTGGCTGGCAATTTGGAATCATGCTCAAAGGGCTATAAAAGAATGCCTGCCCTTTGATCCAGCCATACCATTGCTGGGTTTGTACCCCAAAGAGATCATAGATATACAGACCTGTACAAAAATATTTATAGCTGCGCTTTTTGTGGTGGCAACAAATTGGAAAAGGAGGGTATGTCCTTCAATTGGGGAATGGCTGAACAAACTGTGGTATATGCGGGTGATGGAATACTATTGTGCTAAAAGGAATAATAAACTGGAGGAGTTCCAGGCGAACTGGAGAGACCTCCAGGAACAGATGCAGAGCGAAAGGAGCAGAGCCAGAAGAACATTGTACACAGAGACTGATATACTGTGGTAAAATTAAATGTAATGGACCTCTGCACCAGCAGCAATACAATGACCCAGGACAATTCTGAGGGATTTATGGTAAAGAATGCTACCCACATTCAGAGGAAGGACTGCAGGAGAGGAAACATATAAGAAAAACAACTGCTTGAACACATGGGTCGGGGTGGACATGATTGAGGGTGTGGACTCGAAACTACCACACCAATGCAACTACCAACAATTTGGAAATTGGTCTTGATCAAGGACACATGACAAAACCAGTGGAAATGTGCATCGGCCATGGGTGGGGGGAGTGCGGGGGGCGAAGGGGAAAGGAGTAGCATGAATCATGTAACCATGTTAAAAATGAATATTAATAAATGTTTGGAAAAAAATGCATGAAGAGGTAGCAGGGCAAGTGAATAGAGAATCTACCTTGGAACCAGGAAGTTCTGGGTTCAATTTCTGTCTCTGACACATATATTAGTCCTGTGTCTCTGGGACAACCCCAGCTTCTCAGTATTCTATAGAAAATTTTTAGGAATGCTGACCATTATTTCTAGGAAGTGGTCCTTGATAGGATGATGGGATGGAGAAAAAAAGAACTAAAAGTTTCTCCTTTAAAAAATTTGGATGCTGGGGGGCAGCTGGGTAGCTCAGTGGATTGAGAGCCAGACCTAGAGATGGGAGGTCCTAGGTTCAAATCTGGCCTCAGACACTTCCCAGCTGTGTGACCCTGGGCAAGTCACTTGACCCCCATTGCCTACCCTTACCACTCTTCTGCCTTGGAACCAATACACAGTATTGACTCTAAGACGGAAGGTAAAGATTTAAAAAAAATTTGGATGCTATACCATTTGGTGCATACATGTTAAGTACTGCTATTTCTTCATTGTCTATACTGACTTTTATCAGGATGTAATTACCTTCCCTATCTCTTTTATTAAACCCTTTACTTCTGTGTATTGGCTCCTAGGTGGAAGAGTGGTAAGGGTGGGCAATGGGGGTCAAGTGACTTGCCGAGGGTCACACAGCTGGGAATTGTCTGAGGTCAAATTTGAACCTAGTACCTCCCATCTCTAGGCCTGACTCTCAATCCACTGAGCTACCCAGCTGCCCCTTCCCTATCTCTTTTAATCAGATCTATTTTTACTTTGGCTTTGTCAGATATCATGACTGATACTCCTGCCTTCTTTTTCTTAGTTGATACCCAATAGGTTTTTATCCAGCCTCTTACTTTAACCCTGTGTGTGTCTACCTGCTTCATGTGTGTTTCTTGTAGACAACATATAGTTGGACTTTGGTTTCTGATCCACTCTGCTATTTGCTTCTGATTTATGGGTGAGTTCATCCCATTCTCATTCAGAGTTATGATTACTACCTGTGTATTCCCCATAATTTTGATTTCCTCTCCTAGTTTTGCCCTTCCTTTTTTTACTAGTTCCTTCCACACTAGTGTTTTGCTTTTAATCAAGCTCCCTAATCCCCACTTTATTTTACTTCCCTTCCTACTCCATCAATTCTTATTCCCCTTTTATTTTCCTTTAGGATTTATTAAATTCCCTTCTCCAGCTCTCTCCTTCCCTTTTGGTACTCCCCAACCCACTCCCCCCTTGGCTTTTCCCCTTTCAACTTTCCTGTAGGGTAAGATAGAATTTAATACTCGAAGGGATCTAGGTGTTCTTCCCTCTAAGAGTTGATTCCAGTGAGAGTATGTTTAAGTATTACTTATTAGCACTCTCTTCCTCTCCTTCTTATAATAGCTTTCTTCCCCTCCCCCTCTCATGTACCTCTTTATGTAGTATAATTTATACTATTTTTCTTATTCCTTCAAATTTTTCTTGGTGCCATCTTCTATTCCTGCCCCTTTCTTTTTTTTTTTTTTTTACATATCATCTTAAACCACTTAGTTCCCCAATGACTACCTAAGAATAATTCTTCTAACTACTATGATAGTTAATACAGTTTTTGAGAGTTACAAATATCATTTTTCAACATAAGAGTATAAACAATTTGACCTTAATGAAGCCTTTAAATACATTTTTCCCCTCTCTTTCTTGTTTACCTTTTCATGTTTCTCTTGAGTTTTGTATTTGGACATCAAATACTCTGTTTAGTTCTAGTCTTTTCTTTACAAATTCTTGGAAATCTTCTATTTTGTTAAATGCCCATACTTTTCCCTGGAAGTATATAGTCAGTTTTGATGGGTAAGTGATCCTTGGTTATAGGCCCAATTCTCTTGCCTTTCTAAATATCATATTCCAGGCCTTCAGTTCTTTTAGAATGGAGGCTGCCAGATCCTATGTAATCCTGATTGGTGCTCTTTGATATCTGAAATGTCTCTTTCTGGATTATTATAATATTTTCTCTTTAGCTTGGAAGCTCTTGAATTTGGCAATTACATTTCTGGGAGGTGTCTTTTGAGAATAATGTAGTGAGTGTTCTATGGATTCTTTCAATGTCTATTTTGCCCTCTTGTTCAAGACTATCAGGGAAGGTTTTTTTTTTTTTTGGATAATTTCTTATAGTATGGTGTCAAGGTTTCTCTTTATTTCTAAGTTTCCAGGTAGGCCTATGATTCTCAAATTGTTTCTCCTGGACCTGTTTTCCAAGTCAGTCATTTTTTCAATGAAATATTTCATGTTTCCTTCTAATTTGTCATCCTTTTGCTTTTGCTTTATTAATTCTTGCTGTCTTGTGAGATCATTAGCTTCTACTTGCCCAATTCTAGTCTTTAAAGACTGGTTTTCCATTATGATCTTTTGATTTTCCTTTTCTGTTTAGTCTATCCTGCTTTTCATGACTTCCAGCAGGTCAATCCTGGTCTCCAATTTGCTTATCATTTTCATTTGGTTTCTGGGCTTCTTTTTCCAAGTGGGAGATTCAGGCTTTTAAATTATTATTTTCTTTTTGAATCATTTCCCACTTTTCCTGCAAAATTTTTCTATCTTTCTCACTTGGTTCGTAATCTCAAATCTGAGCTCCACAAGATCTTGTGACCAATTTCCTTTTTTTTTTGGAAGGTTTGGATGTGTTTGATTGTTTGTTGTCCTCTACTATCTCCTCTGTAGTCTGGAGTTTTTCTCCATAGATATTATCAATGATCAAGGTTTCTTTTCTTCTTTTTTTGGTAGTTGTAGATTGTAGTTCTTGGATGTTGGTGGCCATTGCTGTGTTAGTTTTAGTTTTTTCTTCCCTTCCTAGTCAGAAGTCTGAGTGAAGAGGGTAGGCAGGTCTTTGTATCAACCTATAGAGTAGTTTTTGCCTTGAGGCTATTTTTCAGTCTCTGCCAAGTCTGCTGTGGGCAGCCCCTCTATGCCCTATCTCTGAGCCCAACTCCATGTTCCTCAGCCTCCTGGGGTCCCAAGTCTCACTGCTCTCAGGGGAAAGTCTGTGGTGTCCTCAGCCAGCCCTCTGAGAACCTAGAGATTACCCTTCACTCACTCTGATTCTGGCACCATAGATGGAGTAGGGAGGGGTAATTCGTGTGAGCTTTGGTAGGAGTAATTTTACCCCCTTCTAGCATGGAAATTTCAAAACCTTGCCTACCTTCAAGGCTACACCCTATGGAAGAGCCCCTTTACTCATTTGATTTTGTTTTTTGTCCTTTTGAGGTGCTTTATATTGGTAGGTGTTGAGGAGAGGAAGACCCTTGCTTTAACTCTGTGGCCATCTTATCCCGGAACTCCCCATCTCTCTTCTGAGGGGTATCAGCATTGACTGAAAATGATTGCTAAGGTTCTCTAGAAGAATCTCATCATTTTTTCAGTGTTTAATAGTCACTCATATTTGGGACTTCAGCTATTGAACTAGATATCCATATACTCAGAAAATAATAGATTTAGAACAAGAAGGACTCTTAGAGATCATCCATTTTACAAATGAGGAAACTGAAACCCAGAAAAAAATTTTAATAATTTACCAAATCCATAGTGGTGGTAAAAGAGAGCTTCTAGCTCTTTTGATTCCAAATGCAATGTTGCAAAAAAGATAGGATGGTACAATGGTTTGGGCACTATGCTTACAATTAGGTAGGTACTTCTATAATGCTTTAAGGTTTGAAAAATATTTCATAAATATTATCTCATACAATATTATGAAAAAATAGGTTTCAGACTAAAGATATAAATCAGTCTGAGAGGTTGGCAATTAGATATTTGATGGTTATACCTTAGTTACTCAACCTACAGAGAGATTCAAAGTATGAACCTCCCTGCCCTGGGCCATTAGAAACCATTGTCTTAGAGAGCAAGTATTTATAAAAATAAAAATTTATTTGTATAAAAATTATTATAAAAGGTATTAAATAAGGAAATCCCTTACATAAGGTTTATCTAGCTAAGGATTTCCCAAACTAGTTAGTCCTCAAGGATTAGCCTTCTGATCTTGTAAGGCCTAGGCCTAAAGCCCTCCTCAGCAGCTAACTGATCCTAAAAACACTAACTACCCTGTCACTAAAACTTTATCTCTTAAAAATATATATATATATATAAAACCTTGCCTCTGCACAGAATGACCTGGTAAAATGAAAGATGTCAGGGTCTACCAGCTGGCTTGGCAGTGAGGTGAAACCTCAAAATACCAGTACACCGAAAGTCTGGGTCCTCCTACTTTCTCTTCCTTGAAGTATTCCTACTCACAATTGATGATACCAGTAGTAAGGAACCAGGAATCTTTGGAGGTAGTCAGGATCCATTTCAGAACAGAGATGACCCAGGACAGATTCACAAGAACTTTGCTGTCACTAAGGGGTCTTTCTTAGCAATCAGTGATGTTCTCTCCAAAGAATTAACAGTGGGAACAAAACCAGATTCAAATCTATTCAGCTCAGATGAGACTCTCAGAGAAAAACCAAAAGGAGCCTGGACCTGGTCAGTAACCAAATCCAAGTGACTTCCAGTTCCCTGAGTGTTCTCAACTGCCAGCATAAGAATTTCTCCTAGATGCCCCATGTTCCAAACTCCTGGTCACGCCATGTCATTCTTGCCTGAGAACCTAAAGTTTTGCAAGGTGACTTTTGCAAACTTATTTATTTAACAATACCTAATTACTTTATTTCCAATTCACAACACCCCTCCTGGAAGGTTGGCACTTTTTAACTTTTATTTTATAGATAGATAGATAGATAGATAGATAGATAGATAGATAGATAGATAGATAGATAGATAGATAGATAGATGAAACTGAGACAGATGGAAATGACTTGTTCATGATCACACAACTAGTAATAGTATAAGGGGCTTAATCTGAACCCAGACCTTCCTAACTCCTAGTCTAGGGCTCCGCTTTGCTACTTCTAATACTTTATACTAGCTATATGATGTTGAACAACTTATCTAATGTCTCTGTGCCTACCCTCCTTTTTCTATAAAAGGAAGAGTGTCCTTAAAGTCCCTGCCACCTTAAAATCTATGATACTATGTTCTCCACTTCCTCTCACAAAATCAAACAGATGATAGAGGAGAAGGGGGTACAATTCTGACACTAGTATCTTTTAAGTTCAAGTTCAATGTTAGGATGAAATAAGGCATTGCACCAAAGGAGTGGTAATTTCCCTTAAATCAATAAGATAATGCAATGAGGACACAATGACACTTAGCTTCTCTACAGGTGTGCCCCCCCCCATCTCCAATTAGAAATGTGTTCCATCAGTAGGTTGTCAGAGTGTAATGATTCTTGTGGTCTTGTGCACTCACTATTTCTGGTACTTTTTTGCCACTTCATGACCAGAAAGCTGCATCAAGGAAGCTAGGTCCCAATGCCTGGGGAATCATTTTCTTCTTTTAGGTAAAATTTCACCATATTGCAAGTAGTAAGAAAAGAGTTACATTTGGGCAATGTTGGTCCCACGAAAGATGGGAATAAACCATTAATAAAAACAAACTGATTAGGGGGCAGCTGGATGGCTCAGTGGATTGAGAGCCAGGCCTAGAGACAGGAGGTCCTGGGTTCAAATCTGACCTCAGACACTTTCCAGCTGTGTGACCCTGGGCAAGTCACTTAACCCCCATTGCCTAGCCCTGTAACAAATAAAAAATTAAAAAGAAGGATATATATAAAATATATTAGGGTTTAAAAAAAACAAAAAAACCTGATTAAAAGCTGAAAAGTGAACAATGTCTCCACTCTTTATGAAACTCATATTCCAAAGAATCCCCTAGCTCAAGACTTACATGGAATGAGTCCAATTTGGGGAGCCCTAAAAGATCCAGATCTTTTCAGTTCTCATTGTCCCCTTTCAGAGTTTACTCTGAGATACTAACATATCTCATATCTATGTCTCTCTTGATATGAGTAATAGCATTCCCAGTCAATTCCTTTACAGGTGTTCAAGGAAACAAAAATACATTCATCTAGAAAGACTTTATTTTATCCCATAGAAAATGAGGAATATTCAACAGAATCATAGGTTTCTATAATCAATACAGAAAGCATACAAGACTTACAATAGCCTATAAGCAATTGAGTCACACTTTTCCATAGGGCTCTATAATCTTCCAGATATAGCAATGCTCCATGGATTGGATTTTCCTCAGAAGGGAACATATATGGTCAATATGCCAGCATTCTATTGAGTCACTTTTTAAAGCACACAGAAAATTATTAAAGGCTTAGACTCCTCTAGAAGGGAAACTCTCTTAGGATTGCTGAAAGTCAATCTCCTTTCCCTTGGACACATCATATTCAAATAATTTGCTATATTAGCATAGTGCAAAGTTCCAGAGTCCTTTCTCTTTGTATTATGTTTTGGGGTCATTTTCTACCTCCCTACTTAGTAATAGAAGCCATGATTCTGTTCCTCCTTGATTAAATGCAAGGTTTGGGAAATTCTCCTTCTCTATAGAGGTTTGAATTTTCAAAGTTTTGAAGTTGAAATAAATTACAAGTGAACCCTCAATTTATGTTCTCTAGGAAATTCCCCTCAACTAAATGGGAGATTGGAGCTTAGGAACAAAGTCTTGGAACTCCCACTCTAGCCATGTGAGTGAGTGCATGTCTGCCTTATTATTTGCTTCACTAAGGATACCACTAATATTTCCAGGGGGTAGAGGAGGTCTGAAAGGAGAAAGGGGATGTATTCTCAGTATCTCCAAAGAAAAAAAGAAAAGTTTAAAAAGTCCAAAGTATTATGTAAACTCCTTTTGACAGGCCAATGCAAAAAGTATGGCTGCTCCCACAAAAAAAAAAATCAGTCCTACCAAGAGTCTGAGCCAATCAGTTCCTTTTGGGGACAACCCTACCAATGAAGCCAGTCCTCTAGGAAAACCAAGGGATAGTTCCAACTTAACCATTTCATTCAGGAAGTAACCTTGACTGTATCTAGAGTCTCTCCAACACACTGCCAGGTGGTCATGTTCAATATATATAGAGATAAGAATTTATACATCTTTAATTCTTAATATCTGTGTAATCTGAGTCATAATACTTACTTTCCCAGAGACACATTTTCCTTATCTGTAAAATGAAAGGACTAGACTAGATGGCCTCTGAGATCCTTTCCAGCTCTATATCTATGATTTAATGCCTATTAAGTTTAAGTTGACTTAGGAAATCTCTGATCAAACCCCTATGCTTCAAGTGACTTCCCCAGGTAGGTAACCTAATGGATAGAACACTGATTCTGGAGTAGGAAAGATCTGAATTTGAATCTAGCATCAGACACTAATTGTGTGACTCTGGCAAATCACTTACCCTTTGTCTGTTTCATTGCCCTCATGAGGATGATAATAATGTCCACCTACCATAAGGTGTCTACCTACTGAAGGTGAGGATAATCCAAGAAATTTGTAAATGAGATATTAGCAGAATGCCTGGCACATAGTCATTGGTTCCTTCATTTTTCTTTCTTCTTTCCCTTCCTCTCTCCCTGCCTCCTCCCATCCTTCTCTCCTTCCCTTGCTTTCTCCCTCCCT
>NW_025390413.1:0-4588 GCF_016433145.1 Gracilinanus agilis | reverse complement strand
CCGGGTTGATTATACTGAGAGTAAGGTTTGATTATTACCTCTTAATGCTCTCTTCCTCTCCTTCTTATGGTAGTATTTATCCCCTCCCCTTCCCATGCCCTCTTTGTGTGTAATAGAATATCTTATTTTTCTTATTTACTCGGATTTTTCTTGGTGTCCCCTACTCTTCCTCCCCTCTTTCCCACCCCCCATGTCATCTTAGACCATTTAGTATCCTGTCCTCTCCCTATGAATTATTCTTCTGGTTGCTATAATAGTGAATATTATAATAGTGTATAGAGTTCACTACAGAGAATTATACATAGCATTTCTCCACCTAGTAATACAGATACTTAGATCTTATTTATGCCCTTAAAGAGTCAAGCTTAAAAGACTATGAGTTTTCTTTCTTTTCCCTCTGTTTCTTATTTACCTTTTCATCATCTTTCTCTTGATATCTGTGGTTGAGTGTCAAACTTTCCAATTAGTCCCGGTCTCTTTTGTGCAAAAACTTGGAATTCTTCAATTTTGTTGAATGCCCATACTTTCCCCTGAAAGTATATGGTTAGTTTCGCTGGGTAGTTGATCCGTGGTTGCAGGCCCAGCTCTCTTGCCTTTCTGAATATTGTATTCCAAGCCTTGCGTTCTTTTAGTGTTGAGGCTGCCAGATTCTGTGTGATCCTTATTGGTGCTCCTTGATATTTGAATTGTCTCTTTCTGGCTTCTTGTAAGATTTTTTCTTTGACTCGAAAGCTCTTCAATTTCGCTATTATATTTCTGGGTGTTGACTTTTCTGGGTCCAGTTTAGAGGGTGTTTTATGGATCCTTTCAATGTCTATATTGCCCTCTTGTTGTAGAACTTCAGGGCAATTTTGCTGAATAATTTCTTTGAGTATGGAGTCCATGTTTTTATTAATTTCTGCCTTTTCTGGAATACCAATGATTCTCAAGTTATCTCTTCTAGACCGGTTTTCTTAGTCTGTCACTCTCTCCTTGAGATATTTCATGTTTCCTTCTATTTTATCAGTCTTTTGACTTTGTTTTATTTGTTCTTGTTGTCTTGAGAGATCATTGGTTTCTAAATGTTCGATTCTAGCCTTTAAGGATTGGTTTTCGGCTCTAATGTTTTGGTTTTCCTTTTCAATCTGGTCATTTTTCGTCTTCAGTTGTCTTGTCTCACTTTCCAATTGCGAAATTCTGCCTTTTAAACTGTTATTTTCTTGCCAGATTTCTTCCATCTTCCTTAGCATTTCATTTTTAAACTCTTCCATAACTTGTGACCAGCTTTCATTTTTTGGGGAGGTTTGGATTTTTGTTTTCCCTCCTCTGTTGTCTGGATTTTCTCTGTGTAGAAGTTGTCCAGTGTTCCAGAGTTTCTCTTGATGGTCCTTTTCTTCTGGACTTCCTTATTGCTGGCCATTGTTAGCCCCGCCCCTTTTCCGCTTTGTCTTTGCACTCCCGGTCTGCCTGGGCCTTGCAAGCTTGGGGGGGGGTCCGGTCTCCTTGTCCTCGGGGTCAGGCCTCCTGGTAGTTCCCGGTCTGCCCCTCTGCCCGAGGTTCCTTCAGCAGTCTTTGGGGCTGCTTCCACAGCCGCGCTCCGGTCTGCACCGGGTCCTCACTGGAGGTCCAAGCCTGGGCTGGAGATCGTTATTCAAGCCCAGGGCACTGCCTTTGCCTGCGCTGCTGCTCTTAGGGCCCTGCCTTCACCCCCGCAGAAGGTAGTGAAAGTCCGTGGGCTGGAGATCTTTATTCGCCCCTGAGGCAATGCCTTCAGTGCTTGGGAAAGGCCGAGTTTTAGGGGCCTTTGTCCCAGCCGGAGGCGGTGCCTTCACCCACGTGGGCGCTCAGGGAGAGTCCCAGCCACCTGGGGTCCCTCGTCTTGCAGCGCACAGGTACGGGCCCAGGGGCTGCCAGTTATTTTCTGGTTGCCCCAGTCCTGTTTACCAGCTTGTGCGGTGTGGGGGGTGGGGGAGGGGCTTCTTCCTCTCGTGTTTTAGTGTGAACTGTTTCACCCCTTTAAAGTGTGGAAATGCCCCGATTCTGCGTACCTTCAATGCTGCGCCCTGTTGTGGGGTTCCTTCGTTCCTCTGGACTCGTTTTTATTTCCCCTTGAGGGGTCCTGTGTGGTTCGGTCAGGAGAGATCGAGCAGCTGCTCCTTACTCTGCCGCCATCTTAACCGGAAGTCTTTTTGTACTTTCTTTTGATGCAATAATTCTCCATTACAATCCATCAGAGGTCATAATTGTTACCCCTACTCTTTTTTTAACTTTGACTGAGGCATTTGGGATTCTGTTCCAACCCTTTAATCTTACTCTATGTGTGTCTCTCTGCTTTAAATGTTTTTTCTTATAAGCTGCATATTGTGGGTTTCTGGCTTCTAGTCCACTCTCTTATCCTTTTCCATATTATGGGCGAGTTCAACCAGTTCACATTCACAGTTATGATTACTGTGTGTTTCTGTCCATCTTGTTTTTCCTGTTTATTCTTCTCTTGCTCTCTGCATCTTTTTTCTCTTCATTGATATCTTTGTTTCTGTTCACCTCCTCCCCTAGTTCACCTTCCCTTTTGTCCATCCCCTTCCTTTGGCTCTACTTTTACTTCCCTGTAAGGTAAAATGGGTTTCTCCAGCTAATTTCCAGTGGGTGCTATTCCCACTTTGCCTTGGTTACAGTGAGAGTAAGTTTCAAGCCTTGTCTGCTATCCCCTGCCACCATTCTCTCTTCCATTGTGTTGGTTTTTATGCACCACCTTGGATCTCAGAGAAAAGGCTCAGTGCCTGATAGTGCTTCTCCTACATTACTTTCCTCAGAGTTTCCATTTGCTGCTACATTGAGTTCAGCTTGTGCAAGATGCTCATAATGGTTCAGCTGCATGCTTGTGATAGAAGGTGAGTAGGAGGAGAGGCAGAGGCAACCCCCTGGCAGAGGGAAGACTCACAGGGTACAGGTGTTAAAGGATTTTTAGTGAAAGTCTATGGCCACCAGACCCTTCAGGGAATCATGTCAGTGGTGCCATTTACCTACATTTGGAGGATTTCCAGGTTGCTACTCTTGACACTGGCCTTGAGGAAAGGAAGGTGACCAGCAAGTTGGACATCAATTTAAGGTTCTTTCCACTCTGTCCTTCCTAATTCTGGAAAGTCTCTTCTTGCAGAGCCACTGAATTTAATTCCTCTTTTAAGTGCACCCTGGTGTTGGGAGCCAGACTGTCCAGTCAAAAAGAGAGCAGCAGCAAAGTATGGCTCTCCCTACCTCTGCCAAGAATTGTGCAAATCTGGGAGCAGCCAACACTCATGAGGGACTCTTAGGTCAGCCCCTACCCAAGGCACACATTATTAAACAGATAAAAAAGGAGAATTAGAAATGTTTCTTCAACGAGGAGTTGTCTCTTCAACAGCTCAGGAAATGAACTAATGCAAATGTGTGGGGAAAATAAAATACCTTTGGAACAGTGTGTTCTGTCATCAAAGCCTTTGTTTTAACAAAGAAAGGCTCACATGGTGAGAATGGGTACTTTTACTCAATTAATTTTTACACCATCAAAATAATTAAACTATTTAAGTGTTCATACTGTTTCTTTCCCTTTGGTTTTACAGTTTGTTGTTGACAACAGGAACAAGTTCATTCACAATCATGAGTCTCCAGTTAGGAAAAAATACTAATATTTAAAAATAAATTGTTTAAGGTTACATTTATATTTGTCTCTAGTTAACTATTGGTGGTTTAGGAAAAACTGAACTTATTGGAAATATTGGGATAATAAAGCAACAGATTACATGAGGATCTCTGAAAAGGTAGGCCCTGAAGGAGAAATAAAGGAAAGAATCAGCCTTGTCTTAGAGCTGCCCATAGCCTGAACCTTCTTGTCTGAGGTAGTTGTAGAATCTATGACTCTCCTAGATTTCCCTCTTCTTTTCTTTCCATGGTTCATTCCTGGCTTTGTAACTCAGAGTTATGCTGAAAAGCAATCTACTTCAGTTTCTGAGATTATTTTCTCCTCTTAAATCACTAGATAACTTACAGATGATCTCTAAAGGCATAAATAAATTTCCTAGGTTACTGAAATATATTTTCTGTTAAGCTTCATTTTATTTTGTTCAAAAATTTCCAAGATGTTGCACACTTTGTCTAAGGTCTTTGATTATTTGATACATGGTTTAATCTAACTCTCAAATCTAAAATGGACATTATTGGTTTCAATTGCTCTATTACACATTCATCAAGATAATATTATTAGGTCTCAGATTTTCCCATTTTTCTTTCACCTCTAGATTGCCTATGGACCATTTGATTCCATCCTGAGTGATAAGACTCTGTTTCCTTCTCTTTACCAAATGGCCCCTAGGGACTCTTCCTTACATAAAGGTATGGTCAGATTAGTGACCCATTTTGAATGGACATGGGTAGCTCTGGTGACAGTAGATGATCTGAGAGGTGAGGAATTCCTTCAGAGACTGACACTGGAGATGGCAAATCATGGTGTCTGTGTGTCCTTCACGGAGAAGGTCCCTGTCAGTGAGAGAAGACATGCAGAATCTCAGGAGCCATTCATGCCCAGGATCCTGATATCAACCACCAGAGTGGTTGTCATTCATGGTGACACAGATTC
>NW_025390412.1:0-10701 GCF_016433145.1 Gracilinanus agilis | reverse complement strand
AAAACTTCTCTCTCCTCTGCTGTGCCCACAACTTTATTCTCTTCTTGATATCTGTAAGGGAGTGGTTTCTTTGAAATGGATTAACTGCACTAAGAAAAAGGTCCTTATTTTTCCTTTTTACACAATGTCTCAATCCACATAGGTCAAACATTTCTATTGCTATCTAGGATCAGGCCAGTCCTCTTTTAGGCAGATTTCTGGTCTATCTTGTAAGTAGTATAGTTTTGCAATTCACCTCCTAATCATATATTTTTTTCTTGAATTAGGCATTTAAAACAAGAATCAGCAACATTCCTACAATTAAGAAATTCCTTCAGCCTGGTAGTCAGAGGAAATCCCCACCAGATGACCATTATGTGGCTACCGTGAAGATGATTCTCCAGATTTAATGACCAAGGGTGGGCTAAGAAGGCAAAGGAAAGAGATTCAGCTCATGAGTCAGAGGATATGGATTCAAATCCTGCTTCTGACACAACCTGTCCCTGGCACTTATTTCCCTCATCTGTAAAATGAGGGGGTTGAACCTGTTAATCTCTTTAAGTTCTATATCAATGATCCTATGAAGTAGAGAGTATAAAGATTTTAGCAATATTGTTATCAATAGCATAAAGTCAGCATCATAGTAAATAATTGGAGCACATCACTATGTACTAAAAATAAAATGTTAAATGAATACAAAGCTAATGATTCTGCTAAAGACAAGAGTTGAAATCAAATGCAAAGTTGATTAAATTTAAAACTATTTTTGTGTGTACGGTCCATTTTTAAAAATTTATAGCTATTTTTATATTATTTGTATTTCCTAAAAAACTTCTTTCTCCCCACCAAGAGAACCATCCCTTAAGATAAAAAAGAAAATAAAAGAAAACAGTTCAGGAAAACTCACAAGTACATCAAGTATAACAATATATGCCATGGTGGTATGTTATTGTTGCAGTTATTTTTGGAAGACAGTTGTTAATTTGAAATGAAGTTCTAAAATGTATTTAAAACAAACATGTTATGGAAGCACTCACACGTGGAGTAGATACCAATCGCTCTTCAAGTTCTGGGTGTCCCTGAGTCCTCTCTGATCTCTCCCTGCTTTTTTCCTCCCCCCCCCCCCACCACTCAAGTGTTCTCTGTTTCCATGTACAGACTCAGGGTAAAGCTTGAGATCTCTGCTGTTAGATACTGCATCCCTTAGGAGTCTTGCTTTCTTGCTTCCCAGATACAGAATCTTCTGTGGTTTGGGCACCAGTGGACACACACACACATAATTTAAGTGCTTATTTGTCTCTAAAAGGTTCACCATCACTGCCCTAGGAGAACCCCTTCAAACTCTATGCAAATATGAGGTTGATGCTATGAGGCCATAAACAATATGCTGGGGCCAGACTTGGATTCAGTCCATTGAAGAAATAAAATGGCAAGGGCAATGGGAATGTGATTCATTCCATTTTCCACTTTAGGCTCTTAATTGTACTCCTAATGGTAAGGGCTGTTAGATGGTACAGTAGATTGAGCGACAGACTTAAAGTCAAGAAGATATCTACCCGGCCTCAAGTCACCAGATGTGTGACCTTGGGCAAGTCACTCAAACATTTTTGCCTCAGTTTCCCCATCTGTAAACTGAGCTGGAGGAGGAAATGGCAAACCACTCCAGTATCTTTGCCAAGAAAACCTTATATAGAGCCATAAAGAATTATACACTGAACCACAATAATACCCATAATGACAAGAAAATAGAAACTGAGGGATCCTCAATTTGGGAATCAAAGAGTTTGCACCTGATGGATAGAGGACCAGAGTTCTGATGAACTTGTGGGGTATCCCATTGGAAAAAAAAAACTTAAGGAAAATGGTGGATTGATTTTTTTCAGCAGGTCAGTAACTCTCACCACCACAAAGGTCAATTCATTCAACTAATGTTTTGTTCAACTAGATATGGTGGCTGTTGGAAAGACTGAGGTTGGTGGATCATTGGAGTTCAGGAGTTCTGTGCTTCAGAAGGGCTAAAGTTTACTCAGTGCCACATTAAGATACTAAAATGGTGAATGGAGGGCTACAATGAATCATAGATCAGAAAAAGATGGAACGGGGCAGCTCACTGTTTCAGGGGATAGTGAGTCATCTCTATAGGTCCTGGGTTTGAATCTGGCCTTAGTCACTTTCTAGCTATGATACCTTGAACAAGTCACTTAACCCCCAATGACTAGCCCTTACCATTCTTCTACCTTGGAACCAATATACAATATTGATTCTAAAATGGAAGGTATGGGTCAAAATAAAAAGAAGGAAAGAAGAAATGGAGCATGTTGAAGCTTTTGTGCCAAACAATATTGGTATTGGACCCTTGAGTGGTCACTGTACTTTTAGGCTGGATGGGTTAGGGACATGAAGTCTCAAAAAAAAGTCTTAATGAATGATGACTATGTATAAGACACAGACTAAACACTGAGAGGGATAGAAAGGTGAGGAAGGCCTTACAAAGTAGTACTGGCAAGTCACATTTGTATGTTAAGAATTACATAACCTATCCCTCATAACATATTAGGTATATAATGCATATATGGTCATTCCCATTTTACAAATAAATAAACTGAGACTCAGAGAAGTTAGGTGACATATCTTGTAAGTGTTAAAGCAGGGGCACAAAACCAGGTCACTCCAGACCCCAAGTCCATTATTTTATGTATTAATTTTTTTCTACTACTTCGTGTAAACCTCAGAGAGTTTATAATCCAGAAGAGGAGATAAACCTGGCTGCTTCATGTCTCAAAGGATACAGAACTGGGCACAGAGTCAGGAAGATCTGAGTTCAAATCTAACCTCAGACATTTACTAGCTGCATGACCCTGGGCAAGTCACTTAAGCCTGATTGCCTCAGTTTCCTCATCTATAAAATGAGCTGGAGAAGGAAATGGCAAGCCACTTCAGTATTTCTGCCAATAACATCTCAAATGGAGTCATAAAGGGTAGGATGCAACTGAAACAACTGAAAAAAAAAACACAACAGAGGATATAAACTAGAAGATGAAAGCCCTGTAAGAGAAATGCATGGAAAAGGTTACATACTAGATCTCAAAGGAAGGAGAGATCACTTGTCCATGAGAAGATGAGGGAAGGTTTCTTGGAGGAGGTGGCATTTTGACTAAGCTTTGAAAGGTGGGTAGGATTTGGACATTGGAATTTAGAAGTTGTAGAGAGCCTAGTATGCTGTAGTGGAAGGGCCATATTTGGCCTCAAAAGATGTGAGTTTGAAGCCCATCTCTGTTCCTTAGTGTGTGGCGTTGGGCAAGTGACTCCTCAGCCTTTAAGAGCCTCAGTTCCTCTTGGCATAGTGCTGGGCCTCTAAAATCCCACCTACTTCTAAACCTATGATTCTTTTAATAACATGGAAACAACTGGGCTTACGACCTAGTAACAGGAATAATTACTAAAAGTGGGAAGTGTTATAAGGAGTTTTCTTAATTTCATTCTGTCTTGTTAAGAGCAGAACTTCTATGTTAAAGGAATTTATTTAACTCACTCCGTCTCTTTAAGAGACTATAAAAAAGAAGGAGTCAGCTAAGAAGTCTCTCCATTTCTCTGGCTTCTGAGGGAGTAGGAGTTCTGGGGGTTCTGTATCAGTCACTCTCTGTCAAGAGGATCTGACAGTTTGGATTCAGATACTGGTTTAAGGATGCTGGAAAAGAAAAAGACTTCTTGATTTAGCTTAGGTAAGATAGATAATGAATTTAATCCTAGATAGTCAGAGTAGGTTTAGTTAGGCCTGATTTGTTAGGCAAGAAGATCCCGCCCAAGAAGGCAGTTAGATTTAGGGTTTATTAGAGATTTTAGAATAGGGTTTAGATTTTTAGGCATAGTTATACGATATAAAAGCTATAATCTTCTATTTCCTACCTCCTATATCCTATCCCAACTCTCCTCCAAATAAATAAGTGTTTGTGGTTTACTAAATTGATCTCCTTTACTTTCATCAAACTCCCATCAATATTTTTTTTATAAACCCTCACCTTCTGTCTTGGAATCAATACTGTGTATTGGCTCCAAGGCAGAAGAGTGGTAAGGGTAGGCAATGGGGGTCAAATGACTTGCCCAGGGTCACACGGCTGGGAAGTGTCTGAGGTCAGATTTGAACCCAGGACCTCCCGTCTCTAGGCCTGGCTCTCAATCCATTGAGCTCCCCAGCTGCCCCCCATCAATATTTTTTACCCCCAACAGAAGCTCTGGGTAAACTAAGGACAGCTATGTGGTACAGTGGGTAGAGTACCAGGACTGGAGCCTAGAAGACCTGACTTCAAATCTGACTTCAGACACATGCTAGCTGTGTGATCCTGGGAAAATCACTTAAACCTAGTTTGCTTCAGTTTCCTCATCTGTAAAATTAGCTGGAGAAGGAAATTGCATACTACTCAGTATTTTTGCCAAGAAAATCCCAAATGGGGTCATAAACAGTTAGACCTGACTGAAAGGACTGAATAACAATAATAAAAAATACCAAGCTACCTTTTAAAAAAATGAGATTTAGTGAAAATCATATAAAAAATAAGATAAAAAATTTTAAACAAGAGGAATCTGTCATATTGCTCTGAACACTACTCCCATACCACATGGCACAGGTTTCCATTTTTATAGATTAAAAAGGAGAAGGATCTATGTAAAAGTAGAAAATAGTGGGAATTAAAAAAATAGTACATGTGTAATAAATTCTAATTGATAGATTGAATGAGATAATATTTGAGTTGAGACCTGCAGGATGGGAGCTGGATTGCTGGGGCATTCCCAGAGAAGAGAATGGCATGATTAAAGACAGAAGGAAAAACACTAAATGTATTCAGAGAAAATGAGAAGTCCAGCTTGGCTACAATATATATTAAATTGTAAGGTCCACACAAGATCATAAAATTTAGAACTAGAGTAGCAATCACCTAGTTTAACTCCCTTACTTTACTGAGGAAACTGAGGCCAAGAGAAGTTAAATGATTCCAACAAAGTTGCATAAGATAGTAAACAGCAGAACCAGCGCTTCAGACTTGGACAACTCAGCAGTGTAAAACAAAGTGGCAAAGCTAATTTTTGGTCAGATTTCAAAAGGCTCTGCTCATTGCATTGGGTCCTGTTGCTTGGCTTGAGACAAATACTGTTGATAGTATCTACTGGAAACTTCAACATTAGGAAATCATTTCCATAGTTGATTACATCCTCAGGTCTGATTCTAGATGTTTCCAACACCAGGTGACATGAGTCTAAACCTGCTGATTTGTGATGACACAACAATTTTGAATGTTAAAATGTTTTTGAAGGCCAAAGGACTTTCATTGTTAACATAATGAGATTAGGATTGGGTGCTTTTCACCAAAGGACTAAGTCCCCCAAAAGGCAACTGAAAGAATTGTAAATAATCCTCTAGCTCCAAGATCTGTATGTTTCCCTCCCTTTCCTTTCCTTTTTTTTTTTTTTAATTAGACTTGAGATTTCATCCCTGTAGGGATCTCCCACTGTGAATCTTCCCTCCTTCAGGGCACAAACAGTGGCTGTAACCATTGGTCTTAGAGAATCACCTGGCCAGGCACAGGAAGGCAGGGGCTCCTAATTTAAGAGGTTTTTGAAATACTCCAGGTCAGAGCAGTGAGGAGGGTCATCCTAGAATGATGGACCCGTGAGTGGATCAGTGATGATGATGATGATGAACATGAGATGGATGTGGGGAGAGAAGCAACAAAACTTGGCAAGTGATTGGATAGAGGGTGGGATTAGGAAGTGAGGAGTTGGGGATTACTCCAAGTTTGTGAAGCTGAATGTTAAGAAGACTGATGGTATCTTCCACAGAAATAGGGAAGCAAGAACGCGGATAGAAAAGAAAATAGTAAGTTTTTGTTTTGTTTTGGTTTTGTTTGGGGTGCATATATTGAGTTTGAAATGCCAGTGGGGAACTGAATTGCAAAAAGAGGCAAATGGTGATGTATGAGTTCAGAAAAGAGAGTAGGGACTGGATATCTGAATTTGAGAGTCATCTATGATAATTGAAAACATGTTAGCTGATGAGGGTCCCCAAGAGAAAGAGAGAAGATGACTGAGAACAGAGCTGTGGGGTACATGTAAAAAGGCCCAAAATAGAAACTGGAGGCCCTGGGTTCAAATATGGTCTCAAACACTTTCTAGCTGTGTGACCCTGGCAAGTCATTTAACCCCCTCCCCCCACATTGCCTAGCCCTTACTGCTCTTCTGCCTTGGAACCAGTACAAAGTATTGATTCTTAGGTGGAAGGTAAGGGCTTAAAAAAACCCAACAAAACACCAAAATTGGATGATAATGCAACAAAGCTTATTCCCAAGAGAGAACCAAATGAGTGTAGTGTTATGCAGACCTGAAGAACTGCCATTATTCCACTGGAGAGCCACCAATCTTCATTAATCACACTGAGATGGTAGGAGTGTCCTCGTTCAGCCCAAACACTAAATTGTGTGTGNTTGTGTGTGCCTCCAGGGGCTGGGCTTGAGCAGAATTTTCAAGAACAGTAGAATTGTCACAAGACAATATTAATGACTCCTTGTAGGAGGCTGAAATTTGTCAAGAATGCAAGGAGAGATTATTCAGAATTCAGAAGGTCAAGTCGAAAAATATCAAGTAAACATTTTATATTTATGTTTATAATTTATATTCCTATATTATATATAATATTTTAATATATTGTTTGGTTATATTATTGATATTGTTTGCTCTATTAATTATTTTACATATTAATGTTATTTAACAAAAATAATATATATTAATGAACATTTTATAAATTCTTTGTTCTGCACATAGCTATGTTTTCTTTTAGTTTTCCTGCTTAGGCTGCTCTGCTGTGGTGTGGAAGGAAGAACATTGGATTAGGAGTCAGAAGCCCCGGGTGCTCATTTGAGCTGTGCTGTGGGATTCAGGGAAACCTTGACTTCTCTTTTCTTATCTGTCAAATAAAAGAGTTGGATTAAAGTTCCTTCCCACCTGAATATGCTATATCCTCTGCCAAACTCTGTTAAATAATTATAGATCACAATAATAAAACACATTCCTTTACTGAAGTTCTCCTGTGATGCCTCCTGGTGGCATGGAGGCAATGCTGGGTCGTCATCAGAAGCCTTGTCAGCAGAATTCAAGGTCTGACAGGTGCTCCCAAACTAGAAAGGCTTTTGATTCAGAATGCATTTATTAGGCACCCACTATGTGCCAGTCTCTACTAAATGCTGGAAACACAAATGAAGCCTGTATGTAAGTTCAAAGAATCCTTAGCCCAACTCACACTCAGAAGGATGAGCTGGGTCAGTCAATATGCATTTATGAAGCACCTGCTATGTGCCAGTCTGTACTGAAAGCTGGCAATACAAATGTAGCCTGTATAGAAGCTCTGAGGAACCTCATCCCAAGTTCCACTCACACCAGCAAGTCAGGTCCTCAGAGGATGGATGGCTCTGTGTCTCCCACAGAGTCCCAGAAATACCTGAGCAGGAGAGTATCTGAGCTTTAAGATTATAGATTTGGCAGGTGGGTGGAAGAGGAATTATTGAGGCAGAGAGTCCAACTGGAAAGCTATTCTAGTCTAGGCAAGAAGTGATGAGGGCAAGATCTAGAACAGTGATTCCCAAAGCGGGCACTACCGTCCCCTGGTGGGTGCTGCAGTGATCCAGGAGAGCGGTGATGGCCACAGGTACATTTATCTTTCCTATTAATTGCTATTAAAATTTAAAAAATTAATTTCCAGGGGCACTAAGTAATATTTTTTTCTGGAAAGGGGGCGGTAGGCCAAAAAAGTTTGGGAACCACTGGTCTAGAGTAAGAGAGAACTAATGGAGAGGAAGGGACAGGTGCTTTGAATATAGGTCCAGTGATGGACTATTTGCCATCCAAGGACAAATCTTACTGAGATTAGAGAGATTCATCACCAGTTTAGCCATTCTGTGATAATTCTTTTTCATCCACAGCAACTCACTAAGACCTTCCAAATACAAATACATCTGCATTGATGGAGTGATTATCCATATCAGTAAAACTGTGGATTCTTGCAATATTTTTAAAAGTCCATTTATCAAGCACTTGATATACATCAGCTGGAGCACCTGCCTCCACAGTTGAGACTAAGGAATTGGGGAGGGAGAATTTTAGCTGAGAGAAATTTGTTTTTTCTTGTCAGCGAGAACAATGAACAACATACTTACAATCACAGACCAAGGGTGTATGAGCTATGGAAAAATTTCTAAAAGGACAGAGGGGTTAAGGGGCATCTAAGTGACTCGTTAGATTGAGAGCCAGGCCTGGAGATGGGAGGTCCTGGGTTCAAATTTGGCCTCAGATACTTTCTAGCAGTGTGACCCTGTGCAAGACACTTAACCCCAACTGCCAAGCCTTTACCACTTTTCTGCCTTGGAACCAATACACAGTATTGAATCTAAGAAAAGAAAAAGGAAAAAAAAGAAAGAAAGAAAAGAAAAAATATATAAATATAAAAATTAAAATTAAAAATGAAATTAAATGAAAGAAAAAGAAAAAAGAAAATTAAAATAAAAAAGAAGAAATCTTAAAAAAAAGAAGAGAAGGGTTAAACACAAAGGATTAGAATCATCAACTCAGAATATTAGAGTTGGATGGAGCATTTGAGATGGTATACTTGTACCCTTTTATTTTAAAAATGTATGTATTTATTAATTTATTTTAATTTTTCTTGGAAGGATATCTGGGATGTGGTAATAACTTAAGTTATTGTTTCATGATAAAGAAACCTAGGCTGACAATATATACAATATTCTTTCCTACTAGTCATTTAATAAATCAATAAACATTTATTAAGTACTTGGTGTCAGGCACTGTGCCAAGTTCTGGGAATACAAAAAAAAGGTCAAAAGATAGTTCATAATCTTAAAGAGTTTATAATCAAATGAGGAAGAAAGCCTAAAATTAAATAACTGCAAGGCAAGCTAAATACAGGAAAATAGGAAATAATTAACAGAGTGAAGGCACTGGAAAGAAGAGGGGGTTAGCAAAGGTTTCCTAAACAAGGGAGGATATTAGTTGAGATTAAAGGAAGTCAGAGAAATCAGTAGTTGGAGTGCAGGAGGGATAGTGTTCTTGGCCTGGGGAACAGCTAGAGAAAATGCCCAGAATCTAGAAATGGAGTGTCTTGTATCTAGAATGGTTATGGGGCCAGTGTCATCAAATCAAAGAATATGTGACAGAATTAGGGGTAAGTCATGTATAACAATAGGAGGGGAGCTAGGTTATTTACTTTTCTGGGTTATAAGTGCATTGTCATGCAAAATCTATTTCCATATTGTTCATTGTTCTAAGAGAACACTCATAAAATCAAAATCCCAAAATAAAAACCCAGTGAAAAATCATATACTTTGATCAGCATTCTGACTCCAGCAGTTCTTCCTCTGGTGGTGGATAGCATTCTTTGTCATAAGTTCTTTGCAATTGTCCTGGATCATCATATGGCTCATAGTAATTCAGTCTTTCACAGTTGATCATCTCACAATACTGCTGTTAATGTACTTGATGTTTTCCTGGTTCTGCTGATTTCACTCTGCATCAGTTTATTTTACGTAGGTCTTTCTGGCTCTTTCTGAAATCATCCTTTTCATCATTTCCAAAGTATAATAGTATTTAATCACCATCACCACAATTTGTCCAGCCATTCCCCAGTTGAATATCCTTTCAATTTCCAGTTCTTTGCCACCACAAAAAGGATTTCTATAAATTTTTTGTTCAAGCAGGTCCTATCTTCCTTTTTTATTTTATTTTTTAATTTACTGCTTTGGGAAAGAGACCTAGAAGGCTAGACTACAAAGGGTTTTGAATGCCAAAGAGAACATTTTCTATTTGATCTCTTCGTGTTTCTGTTGTAAGAGAGAGCATGTTTCATTATATTTTCTGAGATCTTCACTGACTTCTAGGGATAAATAAAACACAGCCCATAGGCCAAATCCATTATTTGAAGATGTAAAAATTTTTCTTTGTGTTCTAGGAAGTAGGGAAATGAGCAGGAGACAGAGAGAAAATAAAGATTAGTGAGAGAGTAGATATGAGAGAAGAGGTAGTCTGTGGGAGGAGATAGGACAAAAGAGATCACATGTGCATGTAGATAATGCCTTGCAAGGAGAAGATCCCCCCTTCATATAACATTTGTTGGGTTTTTGTTGTTGTTCAGCCATTTCATTTGTGTTTGGCTTTTTGTGACTCCAGTTCGGGTTTTCTTGGAAATAGCTTGTCATTTCCTTCTCAAGCTCATTTAATAGATGAGAAAACTGAGACAAACAGAGTTAAGTGTCTTGTACAGGGTCATATAGTTAGTGAGTGAGGCCAGATTTGAACTCACAAAGATGAGTCTTCCTGACTCTAGGGAAAGCACTTATGTTTGTAATATAGGAATAGAGGAAATATTGATAAAAATGATCTGAGTGATGTGAGATGAGAAGGTCTTTTGGAGCTCTCCTTGAATGACTTCAATTTTTTCAGAGACCTATGAAAAAAAAACTTCTCACTTACTAGGGTGGGAAGAGGAGGGCCATGGGATGTTTGAGGAGTAATGAATAGTTTGGAGAAATAACTGTGTATGAGAGAGTGAGACAGTTAGGGGAGATAAAAAGAATTACCTTTTACAGCATGGTCCCAGTTGAGATTATAGAACACAAATTTCTAGTGGAACCAGGCAATATGGTTTCATGATTTCTCCAGCTGCTT
>NW_025390411.1:0-4587 GCF_016433145.1 Gracilinanus agilis | reverse complement strand
AGAGGGTCAGAGAAATTGATAGAGATAAAAAGATACAAGGATACACAAAGGGAAAGGGCTGTAGAAAGATAAATAAAAATCTATGAATCTGTGAAAGGTCAATAAAATGTGAAAGAAAGTGTTAACTAGAAGGAAGGGAAAAGAAAAGGGAGAAAGTCTAGAGGGAAGAAGAGGACTAGGCTGGATTCAGCGAAGGAAAAGAGGGAGAGAGAAAGATGGGGTAGAGAGAAAATGACAAAGAAAAGACAGGAAATGAGAGACAAAAATGAAAACGAGTGGAGTGAGGGAAAGAGAACAAAGGAAAAGAATGAAAAAGAAAAGGTTAGAGAGAAGGAGGAGAGATATGGGGAAAGAGAGAGAGAAGGATCCAGAAATAAGGATTAGCAAAATAGAAGATGAGAAAGAGGAAAAGGGACATGAAATGAGGAAGAGTGAGGGAGTGAAGGAAAATGAGGGGGAAAGAGAAGTAGAGAGAGAAAGAGAAAGTTGATTAGAAAGGGGAGCAGATAGAGATAGAGATTTCCAGCATTCTGGGCACTTGGCAATAGCCAGCAAGTTTCCCTTTTTGAGCCTTGGTTTCTCTAGATAGACATCATATGCTGGCTCTCTGGGGTCTGCAATGACCCCTGGATTATCTCCCCACACACACACACACACCTGTAGAGAGAGAGACAGAGAGAAACAGAAAGGTCAGACGGGACAAAGGGAAAGGGAGAGGAAAATAGAGAGACACAGAAGGAGAGAGACAAGAAAGCAAAAAAGAGCAGGGAAGAGAGGTACAGAGGTAGAGGCAGTAAAAAGGAGAAGAATGAGACAAACAGAGAAGACAGAGTCAGAGAGACCAACAGAACTATTGAAATAGAGAAAGGGAGAAAGAGACAGAGAAACAGGGACAGAGAGACAGAGGGAGAGATAGACAGAGATAGTGGGAGGAGATAGTTAATGAAAGAGAGAAAGGAAGAAAAGGGGAGAAACACAAAGTAATACGTATTTGAGAGACAGAGAGACAGATGGGTAGATAGAGAGTCAGAACAAAGACAGAGAGAGACAGAGGGAAACAGAATGAGGGAGAAAAGAAAGCCAGAGAGAGAAACCCATTGAGACAAAGGGACCCAGAATTTGGAAGTAATGGAAAGAGGGACAGAAAGGAAGAGAGACACAGAGCAAGAAGAGACAGAGCAAATGAGAGAGGCAGAGACAGCGAAGTAGGAAGAGAGCAAGATGTTGAACAGAGACAGAAGGAGAGGAAGAAGAGGTGAACATAGGGGAAAAAACAGAGAGTGAGTCAGAGAGAAATACACACAGACATATACAGAGAAAGAGAAAGAGAGGGAGGGAGACACAAAAACAATCAGAGAGCAGAAAGGAGAAAAATAAAAGTTAAATAAGGCCGAGACAGACAGTGAGTGGGAAACAGACAGAGATGGAGGGAGAGAAAGAGAAATAAAGAGGGGGAGAGAGAGGGAGACAAAGAGGAAGTGAGGCGCCAAGAGAGAGAAGCAGACAGATGCAGAGAGACAAGAGAAATATATAGAGAGATCTAAAGAGGGACAGAGAAGGAGTGTGGGATAGAAAGAGAGGGAAAGGAAGACAGACAGAGACAGAGACTGATGGAGAGGAGATTTAGGCAGAAGAGGAGGGAGAGACACAGACCAAGTCAGAGAAAGGCAGGCAGAGAGAGTGATTAGAGATTTAGGAAACATAGGAAGAGATAGAAAAACAAAGCCAGAGATCACAAAGATGAAGAGAGAAATAGAGAGGCAAAGAGACAGAGGGAGAGGGAAGGTGAGATTCAGAGACATGTGTGTATGTATAAAGAGAAAGACAAAGTCCAGGGAGACAGATAAGATACAGAGAGGGAGAGAGAGAAATGGAGAAAGCGGGAAGGAGACATAGAGATGGAGACACTGAAAAGGAGAGAAGAAGATAGAGAGAGAATGAGACACAGTCAAAGAGACATATAGATGAGTTAGTGAGGGACAGATAGAGAGACAGAGAATGATAGAGAGAGAAGTAGAGGAGGAGAGCAAAAGAGATACAGGGAGAGAAAGAGAGGAAGAGAACAAATTGAGAGGTGTGAACAAGAGAAAAAGAAAGGGGGGAGAGAGAGATAGAATGACAGGCATAGGAAAGACAGGGAGACAGACAGAGGTACAGAGATAGGGAGATAGTCAAGAGGAGAGATGTGGACAGAGGAGAGACATAAACAAAGACACAGACAAAATCAGAGAAACAGACAGAAAGAGAGAGAGTGACAAATTGAGAGGCGAGGGAGACAGAAGGAACGAGAGATAAAGAAGGGGAAGAATAGAAGAGACACACAGGGAAGGATAATGAGGCAAAGAGAGAAAGAAAGATTCAGAGATACAGTGAGAGAGAGAAAAAGAAAGTAAGGGAGAGACAGAGGAAATAGAAAGAAAGACATCAGAATAGGAAGAGAGAGACTAAGTGAAAAAGAGACACCTATAAATAGAAAGTGATGAAGAATAGAGTTGGAAAGAAGAGAAATGAAATGCATACATACATACATATATGAGAGAATGAGAGAGGATGTGAAAGAGATGAGATGTGAGGCATTTGGAAGTAGGGAGAGAGGCAGAATGACAGAGAGACAGGGAGAGGAAAAGAAATGACAGAGAGGAGAAAGGGAGTGCGAGAGAAAACCAATGATAGGGATTTGAGAGACCTAAGGAGAGACAGGGTGAAAAATAGGAAGGCAACACAGAGGGAGGAAGAGAGAGAATGACGGACATAGATTCAGAGAAATATCAATGTAGAGACTGAAACAAATAGGACACAGGGAGAGATGCCTGGATCACTGCATTGCTGAGAAAAACTAGGACATTCATAGTTGTTCATCACAAAGCAGTAGTGGTATTGCTACAACAAAGGATATGCCCAGTTTGAGAGCCCTTTGGACATAATTTCAAATTGTTCTCCATATTACTTGCACCAGACCACAACTCCTACAACAGAGCATCAGTGTCTCAATTTTCAAAGCAAATATGAGAGGCCACATTTGTACTCAATACTAGCATGACATCTAGTCCAGTGCTCTCTTCAGTGTACCACCTACCTATCTCCAGGATATTCATTTTGAGATGTCCAAAAGACACTTGGAAGTTTCATACTAGAGGTCAGTGGAGAGGTTCTGTAAGTATAAGCAGATATGAGAATCCTCAGCAAAGAGATGTTAATTGAATCCAAGAGAGTAGATGATATCACCAGAGGAAATGTGATAGAAGGAGAGGAGTAGAAGGTTCAAGACAGAGCCCTGTGGGACACCAATTGTTAGTGAGCCTGACCTCAATGAAGGTCTTACAAAGAATGCTTTGAGAAGACATGGACAAATAAGTAGGAGGAGAACCAGGAGAAAGAAGTGTCGTGAAAATTGAGACGGAAGAGCGAATCAAGTAGAAGTGGATGATTGAAAATGTCAGAGGGATGAAAGGTCAAAAAGGATGAGGAATGAGAAAAGGCCATTTGATTTGACAATTAAAATACGGTTAGTCCAGTGGAAATGCACGTTGGCTGGGTGGATGGGGAGTAGGGGAGGTGGAGGGAAGAGTAAGAACATGAATCATGTTAACCATGTAACCATGGGAAAATCTTCTAAAAATAAAAATTAAAAATAATAAAAATAAAAATAAATAAAATATGGTTAGTAAGTTTGAAATGAGAATTTTTCCTTGAATCATGCAGTGAAAGGAAGACTAAAATCTTAGGAGGAAAAGAAGAATAAGGAAGAAGGCAGAGAGATCTTTCAGCAGCTACTCCATGCCTTATGTGCCAGTTAGCTCATTCTTTGATTTTTTTGAAACCCTTCCCCTCTGTGGTAGAATCAAGAGTGTGGAGCAGTTCCAAAGAGGAAGAGTGGTAAGGGCTAAGTGATGGGGATTATAACAGACTTGCCTGGGAAGTGTCTGAAGTCAACCAGATCCTCCTAACTCCAGGCCTGGCTGCCCACACCCTCAATACTTTCTCAAGGGCCCTCCCTCAAGGAGACACTCAAAGGGCCAGGTGAGAAACAGTCTGGGACCTATCAGGGCCCAGAGCCTTATCTTGACCTTTTATAACATGACATTTTTCAAGGGTTGTTTCCAACCCAATTGCTGAGCACTTCCCCTAACTGCCTGGGGGCCCCCTCAACCTAGGGCTCTTCCCCTTTTGGACCCTCAGTTTTTCCTCTTTGAAACAAGGATATGTGGCCTTGGAGCTCCCTTTTCACTGGGAATATTTAACCCTGTGATTTAATAGTCAAAAGGAAAGGATTCTTCCTGTTGGACAAGGGGTAGGAACTAGTGAGGGCTGTCTGGAGGAGGTGACATTCGATGTGGGCCTCTAGGGAGGATTTGGTGAGGCACAGATGGAGTGTGAGCAAAGGGACATCCACAGAGTTCAAGGCAAGCCTGTGCTGGAAGACCAGCGATGAGGGGAGCCTTGGTGACAAAGAGGACAGGAGATTCTCTCTGTGGTCAAAGAGATGGCAGGTGGAGGGGACTGGATTTAATTCCCAAGCTTAACCAATGTCCTGTTTGGAAATTACAGTGCCAAGGCGGGCAAGCCTCACCTGGCTGAGAGTGAGGT
>NW_025390410.1:0-2595 GCF_016433145.1 Gracilinanus agilis | reverse complement strand
ATGATTCAGATTAATTAGGGAGTAGCCTTGGGCAAAAAGTACCTGCAAACATCCCGTAGCCTGAGTCTTTATCTCTGTAGTCATTTATGTGAGTCAAATGGCCCTTTGGAGTTTCCATCTTTATTTCTGCCCTTAGGTTTTCAATGGCAAAGTATTCCTGTGCCCAAATACTTGTGCAAATGCAGAATCTGGGTGTCCACATGGGCTAATCTGCTCATTAGCAATAGTAAACAGATGTCTAGAGGGCTTTAAAGTTTTCAGAGATAATGGAGCTCCCTTGAGACTCACACTAACCCTATTAGGTCAGTGCTATTATTACCCCCTTTTACAGATGAGGAAACCTAAGGGAGATGGAAGTTAAGTGACTTGCACAAGTTCACACAGCTGGGAGGATCTGAACTCAGCTATCTCTGACTTCATTTCCAGTGGTCTATCCACTGAACAGGATAACTAAGTGGTACAATGGAGAGTGTGTCTGATCTGGACTCAGGAAGACCTGAGTTCAAACCTGGCCTAAGAAACTAGGTGGGTGACATTGGGCAAGTTACTTAACCATTTTTTTGCCTCAGTTTCCTCCTATATCAAATGGGCTAGAGAAGGAAATGGCAAACCACTCCAGTATCTTTGACAAGAAAACCCCAAAATGGAGTCATGTAGTCAGACATGACTGAAACGACTGAAGAGCAAAGCCACTGACCCACCTACCTGTCGCTATGCATGCAATTCTCATTGTTTGCCAAGTATAACTCTATAATACCTCTCAGCCGCATTCCCTCTCTCCACTCACGTGGCCCCCTTCCCTTGGTCAGGTCAGTCTCTTCTGACCCAGACTTTTGGAATGCACACAAATGGAGTGATGTGGATAACACAGCGATCAACTGATATTTTAGAAATAACTGATGGAGAGAGAGGTCAGATGAGGCTATCTGGATGGCCACTTATAAGCCTTCTGATTGGCTTTCCTCCCACAAATCTCTACCCTTCCACCCTCTACATGACAGCCACAGAGATATTTCTAAAACACGGGGCCGATCATGTCATTCCCTTGATCAAGAAGCTTCTTTGGCTCCCTATTAACCCTAAAGGATAAAATTTTAGAGCATCTTTTGTCCTTTAAAAATCCATCAATATCTGTCACTACCTCTTTGACCTTGGACATATCCTCTTGACCTCCTTTGGCACCAATTTTCTCAGCCAGAAAAAAGGAAGAGGTGAGACAAGATGGTCTCTGAGGTTCCCTGAAACTACAATTTATTGGCCCATGAGCCAATAAATCCAGATCAATTTCCCATGATTCCCCACCCTGTATTTGCATTTCTGGCCTAATTACTCTCTCATATCAGATCACCTATCTCCTCTTTCCTTTTCATGCTTCTCTTGATCTCCTCCATCCCTTGGGATTCCTAGTTCCCTTCAAGGTGAAGTTGTTTTTTTTAAACCCTTACCTCCTGTCTTAGATACTTACTTAATAATAATCTTATTGTGTATTGGTTCCAAGGCAGAAGAGTGGTAGTGAGGCAATTGCAGGGGTTGGGGGGAGGTTAAGTGACTTGCCCAGGGTCACACATCTAGGAAGAGTCTGAGGCCAGATTTAAACCCATGATCTCCCATATCTAGGCCCAACTCTCTATCCAATGAGCCACCTAGATGTCCCCCAAGATGAAGACCTTGAGCTACCTTCCACATGACTTTTTCTGGCCCATCCAATTATTCGTGCTCCCTCTGCTATTTTTTTTAAAAACACTTAACTTCTGTCTTAGAATCAATACTGTGTATTGGTTCCAAGGCAGAAGAGCTATAAGGGCTAGGCAATGAGGGTTAAGGGCCTTGGCCATAGTAGCGTAGGAAGTGTCTGAGGTCAAATTTGAACCCAGGACCTCCCATCTCTAGGCCTGGCTCTCAGTTCACTGAACCACCCAGCTGTCCCCCAAGGTGAAGGTCTTGAATCACCTTCCATATGCCAATTTTCCTGGCCCACGCAATTATTAGTGCCTCATCCCCTGCTATTTCTTGAAATCACTTTGTATAAATCTTGTATTTACTTTTCTATGTCCGTGTTATTCCCTGCCCTCCTCCTAGAACATAAACTTCTTGAGACCAGAAAAGATTTTCTTTTGGCTTTGAATCCCCAGCACCTACGTAGGGCCAGGCACCCAGTAGGCACTCAATAAATGCACACTGAAGGAAGCTGTGAATGGGCGGCCAGTCGCCTTGTGATCAAGAGAGGAGGGGGCGTTGTTCTCAAGCCTTCCCATCAGTCGGAACATGACACGTTGTGACACTGAGTAGCTGGATGATGAATGACGAAGCCTGAGTTCTCTTTGGAGATTTAAACAATGCTAACAGTCATCTTGGGGATGTCAGCTGGAAGCACGTGCCCGCTTAATGGGGGAAAAATGACTTCCCAGAGCGAAGCATGGAGCCTGTTTCATTTGATTATTTCCCCCTCAACGCTGACATTTTCTAGTTCCACAATGAGGGCTGGAAAGGAGGTGGGGAGGAAGGAGGGAGGGAGGGAGGGAAGAGAGAAAGGAGGGGATAGAGGAAAAGAGAAGGAGGGGAGGGAGAGAGAGAGAGAGAGAGAGAGAGAGAGAG
>NW_025390409.1:1282-5500 GCF_016433145.1 Gracilinanus agilis | reverse complement strand
CTCTCTCTCTCTCTCTCTCTCTCTCTCTCTCTCTCTGATAGATACCTAGTATCTCTCTCTCTCTCTGATAGATACCTAATATCTCTCTCTGATAGATACCTAGTACCTTCAAAATGGATGGAGAGAGAGCATCCATTTAGAAGGTACTAGGTATCTAGGTATCTAAAGTCATTTCTAAAGACCCCTTATAAAATTATAATTTAAATTCTTAAGTCATTATATTCTCCAAGGTTTTATAAGCAACATGTGACCTCTATAGTTGAGATGACAAATCCAGGATACATAAGACTTATTGGCTTTTTACAACTTAAAAAATTTTGTAAGATGTTCATGGGCTTTTTTACAATGGTGTGTTGTTTAGTAAAATCATAGGGAAATGGTACAGATAAAGAATCATAAAATGGAAAAGATATTAATTAGATTAATACAGATAAATTGAAAAAAATTAAACCTTAAAAAATCAACAAATACAATAATATAAGCAAATGACAAGTTACAAGCAGTGTAGTAAAAATCCTTTTTACCAATCCCAATAGACTCGTTCACTATTAAGAAGGGGAGACAGAACTCAAAAGGTAGCAAACAGTGAACTCCCATATATCTTTAAGATTCATTCCCCTCCCCAGTATTTATCATCCATTTGCATTTTTTTGTCAGAATGAGGGAGAATTCTGCACTGAGCATAGTGCAGATGACCCTCATAATAGGTATGCTTAAACCAAAAAGCCAAAGGGTGTGAGGAGATGAATTTCTCCCCTGAATCTTAAAGATTAGTCAAGCTCTCCACTGCTAGGTATTCAATCAGCACAAAAACTCTAAGGAAAAGAATTAAGCAGATCCAAACTGCACTTTGTAACTTTCCCAACTCAAACTGTTGTTTCAGAGTTTCAAGCGTGCTTTGAAATAGCATGAAGAGGCTGAATGCCTCTATATCTTTCTGTATTTTTGTCTCATTTCTATTTCTGTCTTTGTATCTCTATCTCTGTCTTTGAGTCCATCTCTCTATTTCTATTTGTCTTCCTTGTAGACTTTTCTCTTTCTCCCTCTCAGTCTCTCTCTGTCCTTTTCTCTGCCTTTGTCTCTCCTTTTATCTGTCTCTGTCTCTGCATCTCTTTGTGTGTGTGTGTGTGTGTGTGTGTGTGTGTGTGTGTGTGTGTGTGTNTTTCTGTGTGTGTGTGTGTGTGTGTGTGTGTGTGTGTGTGTGTGTGTGTGTGTGTGTGTGTGAGTGAGTGATATCTGTCTCTCTGGCTTCAGCTGGCAAATCAAACAAAATCAGAAAACAAAAATCCACACCTATTTTTGCCTTAGTCCAATCATTGATGTCATCCCATCATGTTGTACCATGGGTCATATGAAAATCTATCAGTTTTCTCAAACTCTTCTGAGAAAGAGAAGAGAAGAGAAAAAAGTTGAAATAAAAATTCAAATTTTCGAGACAAAAGGTATGAATCCTCAGCCTCTCTCTCCAATATGAGCCAAAAAACTGGAGTTCAACGTAAGCAATATCTGAGTCTGTAGATTTCCTTTGGCTGGTGGCAATTCAGAGTAGAAGGAGATCAATATTGTGGTTTCAGTGCAACATTATAACCGAGAACAAATCAAAAGGTTAGAGAACCTTCTGGTGCATGAGGTTTTTGATCGATGCCAGTTCAAGCAAGACGATTGATTTCTGTAAACATTGCTCATGTTAGAGATTTGTTTTTAATTTTAGAAATTTCTATCATTCTTAGATAGATTGCTTCAAGAAAACTTAAATTATGTTTTGTTGGAAGCATTGGCCACTTAAATGGTTTTAGGAGTGTTATGTGTACCTCAAATGACCACAATCAATTTCCATGGAAAGCTGACTCAAGGATTATTGATAATCTCAGACATTTATAAGACATTTTAAGTACTGCAAAATACTTTATAAACATTGTATTATTTGATCCTCAAAACAATCTCTGGAGAGAGTTATTAGGAGTATTTTCATGATCATTATATGAATGGAAATACAAAAGTTAAGAGAGATTGAATGATTAGTCCATTATATCACTGTTAAAAACAGAAACAGGATCCACTAAGAATCCAGCTTTTTCTCTCATATATCATGATGTCATAACTTTTGGGCCTTATTGTGAAGTATTAGATCAGAGCCAGGGTGAAGGATTTGTGATCTCTGGCGAATCCAGTCAGCCAATCAAAAAGGACATATCATACACAGAATGCCTGGAAGATAAAACCTGATTCATAATAGTTTGTTGATTTGACTTGACTTGAGTATATGATTCATACAATAAGTCATAAGGATGCATTGTCAGAAGTGAGAAGAAAATTTCTAATCCCAATATCAATGAATATGAGCCTCAAGGAGCAGCAAAAATGTGTATTAAAAGGGAAGAGCACAACCATTTATCAAATGCCTATTATTGCCTGCCAGGCACTATGCTAAGACCTTTACAAATGTTATATAGTTTCATCCTCCCCATAATGTAGGAGCTATTATTGTCTCCATTTTATAGTTACAGAAACTAAGTCAGAGCTTAAATTTGTCAACAATCGCATAACAACTAATCATTTGAGATTGAATTTGAACTCAGATCTTTCTGATCCCAGTCACAACACTCTATCCACTATGCCACATACCTCATTCAGTTTGCCTGAATGATGAACTCTATATACTAGATCTTGCTTCCCAATATAGTTACATTTCTGCTTGAATTAAGAGCATCATATTCTCCTTGCTTAAGATCTAGAAAATCCCAGTTATCTGTACATATACATTTGCCTTACAAATGTTTGGAATATTTGAAAGAAGGATTTATCTTTTGATCATTCTGATAAAGGGAGAAAAAAAGTTAGATTTAGAGTCTGATGGGTAGAGTTCAATGTTCAGTACTATTATTTCCTATCTATGTGACCTTATCCAAGTCTATTCCATTCATATAATAAAGCATTTAGAGCAAAAAGATTTCATGAAAGTTAAACTCTAATGTGTCGTTCTTAAGAAATTCTTTCCTAAATTGCTCAGTCTGCTAGTATTGCTACTCTTCCCCACATTACCTTTTATTTATTTTCTAATATAATTATATGAGTACACATTTTCTCTCTATTAGAATATATTCTTCTTGGATATGAAATGATTTATTTTTTAATTATTTGTGAGTCCCTGAACTATGATAAGCACATGGTAGATGCCTAATTAATGCTTATTTATTGAGGGTCAAATAGAACAGTCTAGATTAGTGATTCCCAAAGTGGGCACCACTGCCCCCTGGTGGGTGCTGAAGCAATCCAGGGGAGCAGTGATGGCCACAGGTGCATTTGGAGGCGGTGAATAATTAACTGTAAGGGGGCAGTAGTAGTATGTGACAGGGGGCATTAAGTAATATTTTTTCTGGAAAGGGGCCAGTAGGCCAAAAAAGTTTGGGAACCACTGGTCTAGATTCATCTCTACAGCCTACGTTCTATTGTCAAGCCATCAATAGGATATGTTTGTGAGGAATTTCTCTTCTTCAATCATGGTAGCATAGTGATAGGTTATAGGAAGACTTACCCACTTTCTGTGCCCAGATCAAAATAACCAGCAGCTCCCATGGTAACCTGGATGACTAAGGGTCATGCTTTGAAACAATTGCTAACACTTGGGATTCTATTATCATATAAACAGGAAGTGAGGAGTGCTACCAGCCATTTCATTGAACTGAAATCTTGTCATTATAAAACACTTTCTTATAGAGACAAAGAGAAAGACAGACAGATAGAAAGAAACAGAAAGACACACAGAGACAAAGACAAGTAGACAGTCTGAGATAGAGACAGAGACAAAAAGACAGATAAAGAGATGAAGGGAGAAAACAAGAGAGAAAGAAGAAGAAAGAGATGGAGACAGAAAATACAAAAAATACAAAGAGTGACATGTGGAGAAAATACTTAAGAATATTTTCCTGCTCCCTAATTTTAAATACTGCATCAAAAAATCAAAATAACAACAACAACAACAACAACAAAAAACAACCTCTAACCTTAGAAAAGAAGTCACAGCTGCAAGGAGGTAGCTGTTTTCAAATATCTGAAATGCTGTCATTTGCAAGAAGGATTAGCCTTTTTCTGTTTGGCTCCTGGTACAAAACTATGCTCAATCAGAGGAAGTTACAAAGAGGACCAATTTAGATTTGTGGAAGGAAGGAAGGAAGGAAGGAAGGAAGGAAGGAAGGAAGGAAGGAAGGAAGGAAGGAA
>NW_025390409.1:0-1217 GCF_016433145.1 Gracilinanus agilis | reverse complement strand
AAGGAAGGAAGGAAGGAACAAAGACACCCACACATGGGAGCTATCCTAAGATGGAATGGACTTCTTCAAAAGATGCTGGGATAATTATACTTGAAGGTGTTTGATTAGAGGCTGCATTACATCTTGTAAGATATATTACAATGGGCATTCCATTCCTGTATATGTTAGACAAGATAGGTTATGAATTATTTCCAAGATTTAAATTCTTTGCGATATAATTTCCTTCAAATGAATTTTGAAGCTGGATTCAAAAGCTTAGTTTCTTTCTTTCTTTTTCTTACTTTTAGCAAGTGGTTGTAGGCAGAAAGGGGTGTCTTTATGACTGGTACAGCAAATGAAACTTTGATCTGTTAGCCAATTAGAGTAGACTTTGTGGGTGGCAATAACAATGGTCCAGAGTGAGACAACTCAGTATGAAGGATAATTTCATAAAAGATGCAATTCAATTCAATAAAGATTTATGAAAACTGCTAAAGAAATGTGCTCCCTCGGGTTAAGATAAACTCAAAATAACACAATGTGGGAGAAGTTGAATGGGATCAAAATGCCTGATTTCTTATTACATCAGCCCATCCTACAGAAATTTGAAATGTAATTATATATGCATTCATGCACATTCCTTCAAAACTGTAGGCCTTCTGTCAGAGACAGTGCTCACATGGAGTTGCCTCACCAATAATTCATATGACAAGCTTGTTTTATTGATTGCAGTGTCAAGTTCCTTGTCAACTGCTTGCTTAACTAATGGATGAACAGATTTTTTTAAAGCCTAAAAGATATTATTGGTTTGTAAAATGATACTACTCATTTGTTGATGCTCCTCTCACCAACCTAATCCATATATTCTTGACTTTATTTCATTTTGAGAAATCACAGCATGGAGTGTACATAGAACTGGATAGGGATAAAGGCTACCAAGTTGAAAATCCACACTGGACACTTCACCATGTGATCCTAGGAATGTTGCCTGATATTTCTGACTCTTATGTCCCATTCTATGTTCAAATTCACATCACAAAATTTTTAATTCTCTTCAAGGCTAAGCTCAATTGCTGGAGCCAAGATGGAACTGATTTTAATATTATTCTATTCCTCTCCCCCAAACAAGATTGAGAGGAGAGAGACAGGGACAGGGACATGGAGGGAGAGGAAGAGACAGTGGGGAGGAATAGTGGGGAGAAAGAGAGAGAGAGAGAGAGAGAGAGAGAGAGAGAGAG